>NW_027532406.1:7629412-7674675 GCF_008692635.1 Crocuta crocuta | reverse complement strand
TAGTTAATACCTGGGAAGTGTCCAAACTCCATTGTTCGGTGAAAAAAAAGGTTACAAGCCAGTATGTAAAAATTCACTGAGCCTGAAGACTGTACATGTTGCTAGGTAAAATATCTCAATTTAAAAAATAAAACCTATAAAATTTAAAATACATATGGTACAATGCCAGCTTTATAAATATATATGTTATGTATATTTATAAAATGTGAAAAAGCATATCCACCAAAATAGATCAGTTAGGTAGTGGGGTCACAGATGGTTTACATTTCATTTTTTTTATTCATCTACATTTGCTAAGATGAATATATATAATACTTGTAATTTTATTTATTTATTCATTTATTTTTACATTTGTTTATTTCTGAGAGACAGAGTGAGACAGTGTGAGCAGGGGAGGGGCAGAGAGAGAAGGAGACACAGAATCTGAAGCAGGCTCCAGGCTCTGAGCTAGCTGTCAGCACAAAGCCTGACGTGGGGCTCGAAACCACGAACTGTGAGATCATGACCTGAGCTGACGTCGGACACTTAACCGACTGAGCCACCCATGCACCCCAATACTTGTAATTTTAAAAGGGGGCAGTAAGAAGTGCCTGGGTGGCTCAGTTAGTTAAGCATCCAACTTCGGTCAGGTCATGATCTCATGGTTCACTGAAAACTACACTGAAACTGCAGAGCCTGCTTGGGATTCTTCCTCTCCCTCTCTCTCTACCCCTGTCCCGCTGTCTCTCTCTCTCTCTCTCTATCAAGATAAATAAATAAATTTTTTAAATTAAAAAATTAAAATAGAAGCAATGAAAAGCAAACCAGTAAAAACTGCATAATGCCAAACATCACACAGCTATTTACTGACTTAGTAGAGATGACAATCAGAGGGCTCTATTCAAGAATTTCTTCTTCAGAGGGGAAAAATAGTGGGGGAGAGGGAGGGAGGCAAACCATGAGAGATTCTTGAATTCCGAGAACAAACTGAGGGCAGGTGGGGTGGGGGGCAGAAGGGGGTGATGGGCATGGAGGAGGGCACTTGTGGGGATCAGCACTGGGTGTATTATGGAAACCAACTTGACAATAAACTATTTAAACTTTTTTTTTTTTTCAATAAAAAAAATAGAATTTTTTCTTCAGTTGGTTTGGTTTGGGCTTGGTTTGTTACACACCTTACTGTGGCTATGTAGTTAGCCAGTTTACCCATCCTGGGAAGCTAACATTGTGCTGTGGGATTGACAAGAATAAGATGAATGCTGCCATCACAAGGTGTCCCTTCTCAGGTGTCTCAGCCACTATCCATTCTGAGAGGTAGGTCCAGCTTTTGTATCTCTGGAAAGATTTCTTGCTTACAGGAATCACAGTGGAAGGTAAACAATGCCAAACTCTGCTCCTTACTTCAGAACCTCTTGTAAGGGTAAAGTATTACACTACTATATTCACACTAAAGCCGTGATCAAAAATAGCAAAATGGCAAGAACATACCACATAAGCCTGAATAAAAGTCAGCTGTAAATTTCACCGAAAGACAATCCAAACAAACAAACAAACAAACAAACAAATTTGGGTTCACATAAGTATCTATATAACATAAGAATATAGTGTATATATTATATATAAATAGTCAAATACCTACGTATAATACTGAAGATGATCAAATGACCTCATAATATTTAGCTTTCTTTTCCTGAGAGAGAAAGAGAGCACAAGCAGTAGAGGAAACGAGAGAGAATCTTAAGTCCCAAAGAGGGATGACCCTGGGATCATGACCTGTGCTGAAGTCCAGAGTCAGATACCCAACCAACTGAACCATCCAGGTGCCCCTCACTGTATTTAATTTTTAAAATTCACTTTAATCTACATGTTTTAAATCATATATTATGAAATATATATTGTACATTTATAAGTACAAGGCAATCTACCATTTTTTCTAAAGGATGGTAACTTTGCCTTATATCTGACCATATATAATACTTTTTTAATTTGGAAATTCTATTTCAATAATTCTTAGGTTTTGAAATAATTTTCATAAATGCTTTCTCTTTTTTAAGTTGTATATTATCTAGAAAAGTTTTCATTACTTTAAAATATATTAGCAGCCTTTTGGGGGCATAAAAGATGAGCAGGGGTCACCTGGGTGGTTCAGTTGGTTAAGCAGCTGACTTGATTTCAGCTTAGGTCATGATTTCATGGCTCATGAGATTGATCCCTGTATGGGGCTCTGTGCTGATAGAACAGAGCCTGCCTGGGATTCTCTCTCCTTCTCTCTCTACCCCTCCCCTGCTCATGCTCTCTCTCTTTCAAAATAAATAAACATTTAAAAAGATAAAAAGAAAATGTGTCCACACAAAAACTTTAAAAAACAAAAAACAAATAAATACATAAAAGATGAGCAGATGTTTTCAGAAAAGTTGGAATGTCACTTATTTATTTCTACCCTTTCCCCAATATTAACCTTCAAACCTAGCACAGGATCTCATTATGAGGTGTATATACTTTTTTATTTTTTCAAGTTTATATGTTTATTTTGAGGGAGAGAGTAAGCAGGGTATAGGCAGAGAGAGAGGGAGAAGAGAGAGCATCCCAAGCAGGCTCTGCATCATCAGTGCAGAGCCCCATGTGGGGCTCAAACCCACAAACCATGAAATCATGACACAAGGTGAAATCAAGAGACAGATGCTTAACCAACTGAGCTACCCAGCAGCCCCTATAGGGTATATTTTTAGTGTCCATTTGGGGTTTTCTCCCCAATAAAGGTAACAAAAATCATGTTGGGACCACTGGCTAATATTTGGATAAATGATAAAGCTAGAAATAATAAATGATAATGCCAAAATAAATTACATACAATCAAATAACCCAGAAGCCATACAGAAAAAATTAATAAACAGGAGTATATAAATATTAAGTCAATTTGTGCAGCACAAAAAACACAAAAGCAAAATCAGGTTAATAATGTACAAGGAGAACAATTTAACAATTCCCAACTTCCCTACCTTACAAAAAGTGCAGACAAATCAGTAAGAAAAAGACTGACAGTCCTATAGAAAATTGGGCAGAGAACACAGCTACTCTCAGAAATACAAATGGCCGATACATATCGGAGTGCATCTTTCCTTATCACTATGAAACTTAATCAAAGGAAGATAAATTGTTCACTTCTCAAAGAAGTGGAATTTCTAAAGTTTGATAATACCCAATCCTAAAGCAGAAGTAAGGAAGTAACCTTCATACATTGTTAGATAAGAGTGTAATATTGCACCATTTGGCAATTTGTAGTATTTATTAACTTTTTTAAAGCTTGTATCTCGTTAACTGGGCAATTTTGTCTCTCTGAATTTACCCTGTGGATTTATACCAAAATATGTTCAAGGTGATCATTGCAACATTCTTTGCAACAGAAAAAAAATCAGAAACAACCAAAATGTCCCTCAATAAGATGGAGAAGCCGATGGCATAAATGATGAATTTATAAATGAATAAATTATGGTATTTGTGGAATAAACTACTGTACAGCCATTGAAAAGAGAGTAGGATAGCTCTTTCTGTACAACTAAGGAAGGTGTCTAGCATAGATTATAAAATGAAAAAAGGAGTTTGAGAAGACTATTATAGCACTATCACACTTGTGTACTTTGTAATAGTATGTACATTTGCACTTATAATTTTTTTCTTTAAAAAGATGATGTTTTTCTTTTCAGGGAGTGTAGTTGGGCAGGTATACAATACAGGCTTTTAGTTTCAGTTTATACTTTTCTGGACTGTTTGTACCAGATCAGTGTAGTCACCCTACCATTTTTTATTTCATGTTATGCTTTTTAATATTTTCAAAGAGCAACTATCATTTGTTTTATTTACATATGGCTATTAAATAAAGTCTTTAAAAATGCATAGTGCAAAATATATAGTAGCAATCATGTAGAACTTTTTAAGAAAGTTAAAATTCATTACACCTCAAGACTCTCTGAGTCAGATGCCCAACCTCAGGACCTACCAGATCAGAAAAATACCCAATCTCCTCCAGCCTGAGAAACGTCACCCACCCTGAGACTACAACTCCCACAAGACATCGAGGGATTAGAGGGAAAGGAGCATCTTGGGAAGTCCCAGTTACTTCCGGCCTCCGGGAGCCATCCTTCCGGAAGTGTTTTTGGTTTCTGTTTTGTAGGGGTTTTTTACTTCAAATGCGCTAGGCTTTAAGTGGGAAAGGAAAAACAGCTAAGGTCAGCACAAACAAAAAGGAGAAATCTAGAAGGTAAGAGACCACAAGCCTCAGATGCGCTGAGCGAGAATAAAAATTACGCAGGCTGTGTGGCTTCTGGGTGACTCAGTCGGTTGAGCTTCTGGCCCTTGGTTTTGGCTGGGATCTTGATGTTCCCGACAGTGGGTTCCAGCCCAGCTTTGGGCTCTGAGCCGACACTGCGGAGCCTGCTTAGGATTCTTTCTCTCTCCTGGCTCTGGCTCTGCCTCTCTCTCTCTCTCTCTCTCTCTCTCTCTCTCTCTCAATAAATTTTAAAAAATAAAAATAAAAATAAATTGGGCAACCTGTAGATGGGCTCCGCGCAGCTCCGAAGTCGTTCTCAAACTGGCTCCCCTCCTGCCTCTTGTTTTTCCTTGCAGTTTCCCGCCAAATGTCTATCCTGCTAAACAAAATCGGCTCTTTTTCCTTACGGGTTTTTTGAAACTCGAGCTTTCAAGGCGCTAAACCCAGGTTCCAGAAACTGCCTGCAACCCTTCGTCCTGATTTCCCACAAAGCAGGCCCCGTCTCCCCTCTTCTCCCCGCCTCGCTAGGCTGGGATCCTGGACACCATTCGTGCACTGTGATAAAAAGGCCTCGATTCGACTTAGCTCCGAGCTCTCAACTCCTGCTCCTCAGAGTCTACAGCTCCGTTCCAGCATGGGATCCCGCGGAAATAGCCTGCCAGGACCTTAGACTCCAAGTATGTCAGTGTCACCAATTTGTAAAACAACCTAATAAAATCCCTACCTGGCTGCGAGAACAAAACAGTATTTTGAAACAAGTACAGGGTATGTTAAAACAGCATCTTTTTGTTAAGTCAGACATAGAATAGAATTGTGAAAGATTCCTTAAAGGCTGTTGAAACATTTCTTTGAAGTTTTAATCAGTGATCCAGTTGTTAAAATAGCGTGTAGGATAGTGGTGGAGAGGTTGGTAGAGAGTTTGTGGAGAGAGGGTATGTGGAAACTACTTTATGCTCAATTTTGCTAAATTGCTAAATTGAACCTAAAACTAAAAAGTAAAATTTTGGGGCGCCTGGGTGGCTCAGTTGGTTAAGCATCCGACTTTGACTCAGGTCATGGGTTCGAGCCCCGCATTGGGCTCTGTGCTGGCAGCCTGGAGCCTGGATGGAGCCTACTTCAGATTCTGTGTCCCCCGCTCCTCCCCTGCTCACACTCTCTCTCACAAAAATAAATGTTAATTAAAATTTTTTTAATAAAATAAAAAGTAAAATTTTTATTAACTTAGAAAAATAATAGTAACAACAGGAAATATAATAGCCACTATTATGGAGCTCCTACTATATGCTGGTAGTAAAGCTGGGATTTGATGGCTGCTGTGTCTGACTTTTCAGCCCATGGTGAAGAAAATACATAAAAATACTACATCAAAATATCTGGCCAGAATTTTGGCCTTTTGGGAAATGCACATGACAAGGCTGTTAGGAGACCTGATTTCTAGCATCAGCCCCACCCCCCGTCCCCTTGTTGAGCCATACTTCCTGATTCTCAACCTTGAAGGCTCACACAAATGATCTGGTGATCTGGCTAAAGGCCAACTTCTGTTTCAGGATATCTGGGTGAGCTGAGATTCTGCATTTTTGACCGTCCCCCAGATGAAGTCCTTGTTGATCCAGGATCACACTTGGAATAGCAAAGGACTTTAGATCCTGTCAAGCTCTGATACTCACACTCAGTAGTTCTTTCCCCTCTAACCTTAATGCCTTTACTCTCAAGGAATTATTAAAGGATTTGTCAAAAAGGAGAGTGACTAGGGGCGCCTAAGTGGCTTAGTCAGTTAAGCATCCAGCTTTTGATGTCGGCTCATGATCTTGGAGTTTGTGAACCTGAGCCCTGAATCAGGTTCTGCGCTGATGGTGTGGAGACTGCTTGGGATTTTCTCACTCCCTCTCTCTCCCTCTCTCAAAATAGACAAATAAGCCTTAAAAAAAAAAAAAGAGGGACCCCTCGGTGGTTCAGTTGCTTAAGCAACCAACCAGCTTAGGTCATGAACTCAGGTTCATGAGTTCGAGCCCCGCGTCAGGCTTGCTCCTCTTAGCGCAGAGCCTGCTTCGGATCCTCTGTCCCCCTGTCTCTCTGCCCCGTCCCTGTTGATTCTCTCTATCTCAAAATAAATAAACTTTAAATTGGTGGGTGGGCGACAAAGTGAGTTCTTGGTGAAGCTGTGTAGAAGTGGTGAGCTGACCAAGAGGGGGGAGAGATATAACTTATCCAGGTGGAGAGAAGACAGGGCAGTATAGGCCTGAGCAAAGATTCAGAAGAAATGGTGACCAGGACCCTGGATATTTAAGCCATATAGTTGCAAGACAACTGAACTGTAGCATTTTCCTCATGTTTTAATTTTGAAATCTGAAGATTTTGCTGGCCCCCCTGCTTCATGATGTACAGGAGGTGATTGTAACAATAACGGTAGAGATTTGGAGGGTTTCTCCACCCACCATTTAACAAGAATTATGCAATTTCAAGAATTCAAACGTCTGAGTGTGTCAGTTTCATTAAAGATTTTTTTTTTCAAGCTCTCACTTGTGCTGTGGAATAGCCACCAGCACTACCTCATCATTGCCACTAGAGGGACTAGAACCAAAGGAATCCTCAACCTTCGCTTTACTAGAGTCCTAGTATACTAGAATTGTTCTGCATACTAGATTCTTACTCAACATTTTAAAAAAATGCTTTTTTGAAGCATATTTCTTACTTATGCATTTTAAAATACTTTTAAAAATCAAGGCTTCTCTGGAAGATATAAAATTTAAAGAGTACTATTGACCATTATCCCCAATACCCACCCACAAAAAGCTCCCACCCACAAAGCCACCCACAAAGCAGCTCCAGGCTGTGAGCTGTCAGCACAGAGCCCAACTTGGGGCTCAGATTCTCAGACCGTGAGATCATGACCTGAGCCATAGTGTGACGCTAAACTGACCGAGCCACCCCAACGCCCCTATAATGTTAAGATTCTTGTGTGTCCTTTTAAATATTTTCAATTTATGTATGAATATATGTATTATTCTTTTTTTTTAAAGTTTATTTTGAGAGAGAGAGTGTGCACCATTGGGGGTGGGGGAGAATCAGAGAGAGAGAGGGAGAGAGAATCCCAAGCATGCTCTGTGCTGTCTGCACAGAGCCTGATGTGGGGCTCAAAACTCAGGAAGTGTGAGATCATGACCTGAACTGAAGTCAAGAGTCAGACACCTAACTGATTGAATTACCCAGGTGCCCCAAACATATGTATTATTCTTTTATTTAAACCCATGATCTGTCATCTCACTTCCACTTTGACTTTATCTCCTACCACTTTCCACCTGTGATGCAGGCTGTATTCCAGATCTTCAAACTTGCCAACATGTTTCAACTTCAGAACCTTTGCACTGAATACATTCTTTTCCTTGACCACTATTTTCCCACATCCTCCTCATTCAGGCGTCAGCTTATTTGTGGCTCTTTGTGACATCCATCAAATAACTACTCCCCCAACCAAAGTCAGTCTCTATTACCTTTGTTTATTTATGTGTTTGCATACTTATGCACTACTAAAATGTAATCTTTATGATAGCCAGAACCTTGGCTGCCTTGTTCACTTCATATCCCTAGATTCTAGAACATAAATTACGGACTCAAAAAGTATCTGGTAACTGAATAAATGAAAATGTGTTATACATACTATTCTCCAACTTGTTTTTTCTTTTTTTAAATTTTTGTAATGTTTTATTTGTTTCTGAGAGAGAGAGACAGCGTGAGCAAGGGAGGGTCAGAGAGAGAGGGAGACACAGAATCTGAAACAGTCTCCAGGCTCTGAGCCAGCTGTCAGCACAGAGCCTGACACCCAGCTCGAACCCTCAAACCGCGAGATCATGACCTGAGCCAAAGTTGGACGCTTAACTGACTAAGCCACCCAAGTGCCCCTCCAACTTGTTTTTTCACTTAATATATCTTGTACAGGTTGTATTTTACTTTTTGTGGATAAGCTTTATTCTTTTATTTCAGTTATATTCTTAATTTTTTAGAGAGCTTCACATGGTCAAAAATAAAACAATATGAAAAGGTATTCATTGAAAAGTCTTACATTTACTTCTGTCTACCATCTATCTAGTTCCCACTTAACAAGGTAATCATTTATATTTATTTATTGTGTATCCTTTATGCAAAACACATATATTCTTATTATTTTCTTCCCTTTTTACACAAAAGAGTAGCAGATTATGAATATTGTTTCTATACTTCATTTGTTCAACCAACCATAGACCCAGAATTTATATACAGATTTATAATTTACTCAATTCTCTATTAATGGACTTTGTTTTCAGTTTTTAATCGTTGTTTTCAATTGTAATCAGTGTTGCAATAATTATTTTCATACTCAATAAATGTACAGTAGAATAAATTCCTGGGAGTGGAATGACTAAATCAAAATGTGTGTGTGTATTGAATCATGAGTGATCTTACCAAACTTCCCTCCCAGAATATTGCCTCAGTTCATACTCTTACCAACAGTGTACAAGAGCACTAGCCTCCCCACATGCTTGACCATGATAAATATTATTGACTTGAAAATATTATTTCATCCAATCTGATGGATGAAAAATGGTTGCTCATTGTTTGGATTCTCATTTCTTTAATCATGAATGAAGTTAAAAACCTTTTTATACTTTAAAAACTTTTATTGACTTGCATTGCACATGCCATATAATTCACCCACTTAAAGTCTATTTAGTATATTCACAACCATCACTATAATCTTTTTTTTTTTTAATTTTTTTTTATGTTTTATTTATTTCTAGGAGAGAGAGAGACAGCGTGAGCAGGGGAGGGTCAGAGAGAGAGGGAGTCACAGACTGAAACAGGCTCCAGGCTCTGAGCTGGCAGTCAGCACAGAGCCCGACGCGGGGCTCGAACCCACGAACCGCGAGATCATGACCTGAGCGAAAGTCGGACGCTTAACCGACTAAGCCACCCAGGCGCCCCTCAACCATCACTATAATCTTCTTAGAATATGTGCATCACCTCAAATAGAAACCTGCATCCTGTTTTTTTTTTTTTTAAGTGAGCTCTGTGCCCAATGTGGGGCATGAATTCATGACCTTGAGATCAAGAGTCGTATGTCCCACCAACTGAGCCAGCCAGGTGCCCTGAAACCTGTATTCTTTAGACATCACTCCCTTTCCCTGTTGCCCCAAGTCCTAAGAAGCCATTAATCTCCTTTCTGTCTCTATATATTTACCTTTTCTGGGCATTGCATATAAATAGAATCATATGTGGGTTTTTTTGGTGACTGGCTGTTTTCACTAAGCATAATGTTAAGATTAATCTATGTTATGGCATGTATAGTGCTTTGTTTCTTTTTGTGGCCAAATGATATTCCATTGTATGGATATATGTTTTACTTGTCAGTGATGGACATTTCTGTTGTTTCCACCGTGTATTTTTATAGCAACATACAATTTTAGAGCAGCCAAGGACCTTAGGATTGTGAAGCTGAGACTATATTTAGCAGTCTCCTTAACTACTAAGAGTCATTTCTGGTGGATTAAACGTTAGGCTGGGAAACACAACACTGAAAATACCAACCTTGCCACAGCAAGGTTCCTTGTAATTTTAATGTTAATTTTCTTTGAGCCTTAGTTTGTGTATTAGCTCAGGCTGCCATAATTAAACACTATACACTGGGTGGTTTGAACAACAAGAATCTATTTCTCAGTTCTGGAGGCTAAGAGTCTAAGATCAAAGTGATGCCACTTTGGTTCCCTGGTGAGGAACTTTTGTCTGTCTGCATATGGCCACCTTCTCACAGTCCTCACATAGCCGAGAGAGGGAGCTCTGGTCTTTCTCTTAGAAGTTCCTCAGTGATACTAATCCCATCATGGGGGCTTTACCCTCATGACCTCATCAAAACCTAGTTACCTCCCAAAGACCCTGCCTCCAAATTTCATCCCAGTTGGACATTAGGGCTTCAGTGTGTGAATGTGAGGGGATGGATGGACACAAACATCAGTCCATAACAGTTTCCCAAATTTAAACTCACTTTTACCTACACATCAATTAAGGAAGAATGAAATAGCAGCAAGCTCTGAATTTCTTGAAGAAATGCTTACCAAAAAAAAAAAAGGAAGAAAAAAAAAGGAAGTGGAAGAAGCTAACTAAGAAATAAGAACTTCTACATAGTTCCTGTGGAGTATATACCTCAAATATCAGCCATGCCCTGATATGTCTACCCCTGAGTTCTTATGACATACTAAATTAAGCAGTTTGACTTACAAAGAGATGAGATAATTTACTAAATAAGGTAATTTAAATGCAATAAGCATTCACCTAGAAGATAACCTAAGAAGTATCAAAAAACAGGGAACCACAGGCTATGTCTATTATAATAGTATTTCTCAGCACTGGTATTTTGAATTTTTTAAAAATATTTATTTGTTTTTGAAAGAGAGTGGGGGGTGAACAGAGGATCCTAAGCCACCTCCATGCTGACAGCACTGAGCCCGATGTGGGGCTCGAACTCAAGAAATGTGAGATCATGAGCCAAAGCTGGACACTCAACTGATTGAGCCACCCAGATGCCCCAGCACTGGTACTTTGGATGACACGAGGTTAAAACTGTCTCATACATTGTAGGATATTTAGCATTCTGGTGCTCCAAATTAATAAATGACAATAGTGGTCTCCAATTATTGTGACTATGGAAAATTCCCTCTTATATTTCCAAATGATACATGGGGGTGAGTTAGTACTGATGAAATCTTCTAGTCCAGCTCCTGCATTATATAAATGAGGAAAACAGTCCAGAGAAGTCACTGAGCCAGATGATCTGACTCCTTCCCAAATGATCCTATCATTGTTGTGTATAACACTTGCTCCTCACTCTCTACTCAAGGTTAAAGGAAGAGCCGTTCAGCATTGAAATACTACCCTTATTTGGCCACCTCTTTCTTGCCTTTCCTTTCTATACTTTTTTTCTCATTTTGCAATACAATAGGTTCAAGAGTCCAATTAAACCATTTCATCCATTTATTTTTTTTAATTTTAAAAAAATGTTTTATTTTTTATGTTTTTACTTAAATAGTTTATTGTCAAGTTGGTTTCCATATAACACCCAGTGCTCATCGCAACAAGTGCCCTCCCCCAAGCCCTCACCCCCATTCCCCTCTCCCCTACTCCCATCAGCCCTCAGTTTGTTCTCAGCATTCAAGAGTCTGTCATCATTTGCCTCCCTCCCTCTCCCCAACTGTTTTTCCCCTTCTTCTTCCTCATGGTCCTCCATTAGCTTCCTCCTATATGTGCAAACATATGGTATCTGTCCTCTGCCTGACTTATTTCGCTCAGCTTAACACCCTCTAGTTCCATCCATGTTGCTACACATGGCCAGATTTCATTCTTTCTCATTGCCATATAGTATTCCATTGTATACCACATCTTCTTGATCCATTCATCAGTTGATGGACACTTAGGTTCTTTCCATGTTTTGGCTCTTGTGGAGAGTGCTNNNTACTGTCTTGATGATGACAGCTTTGTAGTAGAGGCTAAAATCTGGGATGGTGATGCCTCCCGTTTTGGTTTTCTTCTTCAATATTACTTTGGCTAGTCGGGGTCTTTTGTGGTTCCATACACATTTTAGGATAGTTTGTTCTAGTTTTGAGAAGAATGCTGGTGCAATTTTGATTAGGATTGCATTGAATGTGTAGGTTGCTTTGGGTAGTAATGGCATTTAACAATATTTATTCTTCCACTCCATGAGCATGGAATGTTTTTCCATTTCTTTGTGTCTTCTTCAATTTCCTTCATAAATTTTCTATAGTTTTCATCATACAGATCTCCTATATCTTTGGTTAGGTTTATTCCTAGGGATTTTGTGGGGTTTTTTGTGCAATTGTGAATGGGATCAGTTTCTTGATTTCTCTTTCTGTTGCTTCATTATTGGTGTATAAAAATGAAACCAATTTATGTACGTTGATTATGTACCCTGCAACTTTGCTGAATTCACGAATCAGTTCTAGTAGGCTTCTGGTGGAGTCTGTCAGGTTTTCTATGTAGAGTATCATGTCTTCTGCAAAAAGTGAAAGTTTGACTTCATCTTTGCCAATTCTGATGCCTTTTATTTCCTTTTGTTGTCTGATGGCTGATGCTAGGACTTCCAGCACTCTGTTAAACAACAGTGGTGAGAGTGGACATCCTTGTCGTGTTCCTGATCTCAGGAGGAAAGCTCTCAGTTTTTCCCCGCTGAGGATGATATTAGCTGTGAGCTTTTCATAAATGGCTATTATGATGTTTAAGTAAGTTCCTTCTATCTCAACTTTCTCAAGGTCTTATATTAAGAAGGGATGCTGTATTCTGTAAAATGCTTTTTCTGCATCTATCGACAGGATCATATGGTTTTTATCTTTTCTTTTGTTAATGTGATGTATCACATTGATTGATTTGCAAAGATTGAACTAACCCTGTAACCCAGGAATGAATCCCACTTGATCTTGGTAGATAATTATTTCTATGTGCTGTTAGATTCGATTTGCAAGTATCTTGTTGAGGATTTTTGCATCTGTATTCATCAAGGATATTGGTCTGTAGTTCTCTTTTTTTGCTGAGTCTCTGTCTGGCTTGGGAAGCAAAGTGATGCTGGCTTTGTAGAATGAGACTGGAAATTTTCCTTCGATTTCTATTTTTTGGAATAGCTTGAGAAGAATGGGTATTAATTCTGTTTTAAATGCCTGGTAGAATTCCCCAGGGAAGCCATATGGCCCAGGGCTCTTATTTTTTGGGAGATTTTTGATAACTGATTCGATTTCCTCACTAGTTATGGGTCTGTTCAGATTTTCTCTCTCTTTCCGTGTGAATTTTGGTAGGGAGTGTGTGTTTAGGAATTTGTCCATTTCTTCTAAGTTGTCTAGTTTGTTGGCATATATTTTTTCATAGTATTCCCTGATAATTGATTATATTTCTGAGGGGTTGGTTGTAATTAGTCCATTTTCATTCATGATTTTGTCTATTTGAGTGCTCTCTCCTTTCTTTTTGAGATGCCTGTTTAGAGGTTTGTCAATTTTGTTTATTTTTTCAAAAAACAAACTCTTGGTTTCATTGATCTGTTCAACTGTTTTTTATTTTTTATTTTTTTGGTTTCTATATTGTTTATTTCTGCCCTGATTTTTATTATTTCTCTTCTCCAACTGGGTTTGGGGTGCTCTTGTTGCTCTCCTCTAGTTCTTTTAGGTGCGCTGTTAGATTTTGCACTTGTGCTTTTTCTAATTTCTTGAAATAGGCCTGGAGTGCAGTGTACTTTCCTCTTAGGACTGCCTTTGCCACATTCTATTGAGTTTGGATTGTTGTATTTTCATTTTCATTTGTTTCCATATATTTTTACATTTCTTCTCTAATTGACTGATTGGCCCATTCGTTCTTTACTGGGGTGTTCTTTAATCTCCTTGTTTTTGGAGTTTTTCCAGACTTCTTCCTGTGATTGATTTCAAGTTTCATAGCATTGTGATCTGAAAGTGCATGGTATGATCTCAGTTCTTTTCTATTTATTGAGGGCTGCTTTATGTCCCAGTATGTGATCTATCTTGGAGAATGAGCCATGCGCACTTGTGAAGAAAGTGAATTCCATGGCCTCAGGAGGTAGAGTTCTAAATATATCTGTCAGATCCATCTGGTCCAATGTGTCATTCAAGTCCATCGTTTCTTTAGTAATTTTCTGTCTAGTTGATCTATCCATTGCTATAAGTGGAGTATTAAAGCCCCCTTTTATTAGCACATTCTTATCCATAAGAGTGTTTCTGTTTGTGATTGTTTTATATATTTAGGTGCTTCCATATTTGGTGCGTAGACATTTATAATTGTTAGCTCTTCCTGATGGATAGACCCTGTAATTATTATATAATGTTCTTCTTCATCCCTTGTTACTGTCTTTACTTTAAAGTCCAGTTTGTCTGATAATAAGTATGGCTACTCCAGCTTTCTTTTGACCTCCAGTAGCATGATAGATATTTCTCCATCCCCTTACTTTTAATCTGAAGGTGTCTTCCAGTCTAAAATGAGTTTTTTTGTAGACAGCAAATAGATGGATTTTGTTTTTTTATCCATTATGCTACCCTGTGTCTTTGATTGGAGCATTCAGCCCATTTACATTCAGTGTTATTATTGACATATATGGGTTTCAAGTCATCGTGTCCTTTGTGGGATTCATGCTTGTGGTGGTGTCTCTGGTACCTGTGTTCCTTGAAACATTTCCCTCATAGAGTCCCCGTTAGGATTTCTTGTAGGGCTGGTTTAGTGGTGACGAATTCTTTCAATTTTTGTTTATTTGAGAAGACTTTTATCTCTCCTTCTATTCTGAATGACAAGCTTGCTGGATAGAGGATTCTTGGCTGCATATTTTTTTCTGTTTATCACATTGAAGATTTGCTGCCATTCCTTTCTGGCCTGCCACGTTTCAGTAGATAGGTCTGTCACCACTCTGATAGGTTTCCCTTTGCATGTTAGGGCCCTTTTATCCCTAGCTGCTTTCAGAATTCTCTCTTTGGGGGCTCCTGGGTCCTTATATTTTGCCAGTTTCACTATGATATGTCGTGCAGAAGATCGATTCAAGTTACGTCTGGAGGTAAGTTCTCTGTGCCTCTTGGATTTCAATGTCTATTTCCTTCCCCAGATTGGGGAATTTCTCTGCTATAATTTGTTCAAGGACTCCTTCAGCACCTTTCCCTCTCTCTTTCCCTTCTGGAATTCCTAGGATACAGATGCTGGTCCATTTGATTGTATCTTTGAGCTCTTGATCTCTCCTTTAGTGTTCCTGGATCAGTTTATCTCTCTTTTTCTCAGTTTCTTCTTTTTCAATAATTGTGTCTTCTAAATCACTTATTCTCCTTTCTGCCTCTTCAATCCATGTATTGGGTGCCTCCAGTTTATTATGTATCTCATTTATAGCATTTTTTAATTCATCACAACTATTTTTAAGCTCCACAGTCTTTGTAGCAATAGTTCCTCTGATGTCTTCCATGCCTTTTTCAAGCCCAGCAATTAATTTTATGACTATTGTTCTAAATTCTTGTTCAGTTATGTTCCTTATAATTGTTTTGAGCCATTCTTTAGCTGTCATTTCTTTCTGGAATTTCTTTGGAGGAGAGTTCTTCTGTTTCATCATTTATGTTAGCTTTCTGTCTCTTGTTAATTTTAAAAGCTTGTTATGCACTCTGTGGGTGTTGCTGTATTAAAGAGGGCTCTTTGTTCAGGGCCTGTCCGTTCAGTAAGTGTTCTTTGAATGGTGTCCCTTGGTGTCTCTTGTTGTGACTTTTGTTATTTTATTTTCCTGCTTGTAGTGGTATTTTGGACTCTCCACCATGTGTACTTTGGCTTGTTTCTTGAGGTAGCCCTGGAAAAGAAAACAGACAACCACACAGGGAACAAAGGTACACAAACACACAGACAAATCCAACAAACATGCAAACTGAAAGCGAAAAAGAAAAAAGGAAGGGACAAAAAACAAAACAAAACAAAAAAGGAAAAAGAGGAAGGAGGGAAGACCAATAATAAAAATTAAAATTAATGAAAAATAAAAAAAGAAGAAAAGAAAAAACCCAAAAGACAAATGACAGTCTAAAAGCATAAAACCAGAATTCCCAGCTACAAATAAAGAACAGGTGCTGATGGAAGAGCATATGCAGAGAAATGACAGGGCGGGAAGGATGCAAAATTGGAAATGAAATGACCAGACAGAGAGACTAAGAGGCTTGATTCAGAGGGGGAAATCGTAGAATGTTAGAGGTGAGAAGAAAGAAACGAAGGTGTTACTCAGAGAAACTATATAGTCTGATTACTCCAGAGGGAAAGAGATAAAAAGGTGGAGGTGTAGAATGTACATCTAGAGAATGGATTAAATGCGACTGGTTAAGCAAACCAGTGACCAGAGTGCCCCAACCCGCAGAGTGAAGGGTTACGAATGAGAAAAGGAAGAGTATATCTGAATAGAAAAGAATTACCTAGAATTAATCATGGCAATGCATCCAAGTTGGTCTTCCACCAGGCTCTGGTAAGAAGCAGCTCTCTAGCAGGGAAAGGCGTGGTTTGGTGTAGGCAGATCTTAGCCTCCACTGTGTCCCACTGGCCGCTCCCTGAGGCCCCACCTTGGTGGTTGTGGGGAGAAAAACGGCAGCGCCCCGGTCCCTTCTCGAACCAAGTGTTGCAAATCACTCCTTTGGATCCGATCTCCCTGTGCTGCGGGCATAGCCAAGGTGGGCTCTGTTCTATGTCCCATTCTCCGTCTCAGTTTCCAGGTCCCAGTCTGCGCGCTTTATTGATACCGCCCGAAACACAGTCCCGCAGGTCGCAGCTTCCCTGCTGCCAGGCGTCGAGGGGGGCAATGGCACAGCCTCAGATCCACTGGGGTCAAGTGGCGTCACAGCCTGGGATCCACTGCCTCAGCGCTGCCGGGGGTCAAGCCCAGGGAACTCAGCCTAGGCCAGCCCGCAGCGTCATTGCCGCCGGGGATGGTGCTGGGAACGCAGCAGAGCAGTTTTTCCTGGCGCCCTCCGGAACCAGGGGCACCTAGTTAAAAGTCAACATCCCAGCTAGAACTAAAATCACTCTTCTTCCAAGCTGAGGTTTTTCTCTTCTCCAGGGACAGGTCTATGAGCAGTTTCAGCTGCTCTTTTTCCCTCTACTCACCGCGGCTGCACGCTAGCGGAGCTAGCTCCCTCCCCTCTCTCCGTGTCTCGGGTCCGGCCTGCGTTTATCTTGCCCAGTTCGCACTCACACACTTAGGAGGTTGCCTTCCCGGTGTACTCTGTTTCTTTCTCCTCCCAAACTCCTGTGGCTCAGTGTCCTATGACTTCAGGCCTTCTCTGTTTGAGAGATGGGTGCGAGCGAAATGCACGGAGCTCCCTACTTCGCCATCTTGCCTCCCCATATGATCTCATCTATTTATTTTAACACATATTTATTGAACACCTAGTATGTTTCAGATTCTAGACTAGGGGCTAGAAACACAGTGGTGAACAAAATAGACATGGCCACTACCCTCATGGATAAATTGAAGGAGACGAACAATTTTAAAGTAGAATAAACACATATAGATATATAATTATTGTGATACTGACAGAAGTGAAAAGAGCAATTTAGAATTGAAGCACAAGGGAATACCTCTGAGAGGAAGTAACATTTAAGATTATGCCTGAAGGCCAATAGGAGCGAAGAGAAATACAGCTGAGCAAAGACCCTGAATAGGAAGGTGCTGGGAAAGACCTTTGTGGATAGAACACCATTATAATGAGCACAGGGTAGAGTTGGGAGACCATGCTGGAAGACTGAGAGGAATACAAGGGCTTGCTGGCCACAAGGAGGAGTCTGGATTTTATTCCAGGAGTAAAGATGATCCAATTTGTGTTTTAAATTTTTAAAGAGCAGGGATGCCTGGCCGGCTCAGTGGGAAGAATATGTGACTCTTGATCTCAGGGTTGTGAGTTGAAGCCCCATGTTGTGAGGAGTACAGATTACTTAAATAAATGAACTTTATTTTTTTAATGTTTTATTTACTTCTGAGAGAGAGACAGCGTGAGCAGGGGAGGGTCAGAGAAAGAGGGAGACACACAATCTGAAACAGACTCCAGGATCTGAGCTAGCTGTCAGCACAGAGCCCAATGTGGGGCTCGAACCCACGAACTGTGAGATCGTGACCTGAGCCAAATTCGGATGCTTAACTGACTGAGCCACCCAGGCGCCCCATAAATAAATAAACTTTAAAAAGAAGTTTTAAACGATTTTAAAAGAAGTGATTTTAAACAGTCATTTGTTTAAATGATAGAGCTCTGTGATAGAGCTTGTGATATGAGATTCAATTTCAGTGAAGTTCAAGAACTGACAAAACTGATGTAGGCTAAATAAAGTCAGAAGAACAGTTTCCTGATGAGTGGGGAGAGTGGGAGACTGTGAAGGGCATAAGGAAACTTCCTGGGGTGATAATGACCATACGAGTGTATTCATTTATCAAAACTCATCAAAAAATATTAAGTTAGTATTTGTGCATTTCACTGTATGTACTCTTTACCTTGATTAAAAAGATAAAGATCCTTCTGGCTGCAGTTACTTAAGTGGTTTTGTTAATGGTGAGTCCCACTCCAGCTAAGAAAGAATTCAGAGCCAAACTCTTAAGTGAGAGTTTAATAGAGTTGCACGTGAATTTAGCCTCAGTCCTTCCATCTTGACCCAGAGTTTACCTCTGGGCCTGCACTCGGAAGGTTATGTGACTATCCTCAGGTGCAAGGAAAAACCAAATAAGAAGACGACGGTTAATGTTCCCTATTAATAGCTATTTATGATACAGTTTGCATACTTTGTCCTTAAGATAATGGCTATTCCCTTGAAACTCCCCAAAAACCCTAAATCTTGCCTTCAAAATAACGAATGCTTTCCTACATACCAGGATAAGGGGTGCTCTCTTTTATCACTTTGTAGCCTTTTTACAATAACCGTTCAATTCTGCTTGTGTATTGCCCACTTGCCTGCTTGCTCATTATAAAAAGCCCTAAGTCCCTGGACTCTGGGGCCTCACATTTAGAGTTCTGTGTTAACTCTGTGCAGTCCCGGCCGGTAATAAAGACTCCCTTAATTTGGCTCCAGTGGTCTAGGTTGGCCTCTGTGTCTCTCGGCATAATAATAGTAGTTCTAGCACAGGTACATTCTGGAGATGGAATAGCAGCAGGCCCAGAGGTGGCAGTGGCCCGAGAGGGGTCAGGGCTGTCTTTCTTTCTTTTTTAAAAATTATTATTTCTTTTAAAATGTCTATTTATTTATTGGGGGTGTGTGTGCATACTCAGGGGAGGAGCAGAGGCAGAGGAGAGAGAATCCCAAGCAGGCTGGCAGCACAGAGCTCTATGAGGGCCTCCATCTCATGAACCTGGAAATCACTACCTGAGACAAAATCAAGAGTCTGAAACCAACAGTTGGACACTTAACCAACTGAGCTTATTTCTTTTAAAGCAATCTCTATGCCCAGTGTGGGCTAGAACTCACAACCCCCAAGATTGAATCTCGGGCCTTACCTACTAAGCCAGCCATGTACTCCTTTTTTTTTTCCTTAAATGTTTATTTATTTTTATGTGAGGCTCAAACCCACAAACCATGGGAACATGACCTCGCTGAAGTCGGGCACCTGACTGACTGAGCCACCCAGGCGCCTTGCCAGGTACTCCTTTTTATGTGTAGGTAGGTTATGGGTCATAGTGAGGGTGGTTCTTGACCAAGGTTGCAGCCAATCAGCTAAGGGACTCTTACTGGTTGAGAGGGTTAGTTTTGGGTCCTCTGTGGTCCTTGTCAGAGTGTTAAGGCAGCTTCCCTCCCTCCAGGGCATAGGGGGTAAAAACCACAATGTAAAAATACTTCAATGAAGCTATAGATTACTGTAGAGTAGTGATCATAGGGAAGATCTTATGCGTCTCCCCTGGGGTCTGTCCAGGCTGTTTGGAACTTGGTTTCTGCCCTTTTATCAGTGAGATAGCATTTCTTTCCTGCTCATATCTAACTTAAAGCATAGTTTATCAGTGTCAGCTTCAAACTACATAAAATTGAGATTATATACTTTTTTAAATGTTTATTTATTTTGAGGGGCGCCTGGGTGGCTCAGTCGGTTAAGCGTCTGACTTCAGCTCAGGTCATGATCTCATGGTTTGTGGGTTCGAGCCCTGCATCGGGCGCTGTGCTGACAGCCAACTCAGAGCCTGGAGCCTACTTTAATGTCTATTTATTCTGAGAGAGAGAGACAACACAGGGGAGGGGCAGAGAGACAGAATCCCAAGCAGGTTCCATGTAGAGGAGCTCAATGGGGGGGACTGAACCTACAAATCATGAGATCATGACCTGAGCCTAAAAGAGTTGGATGCTTAACCTACTGAGCCACCCAGGTGCCCCTATAGAATTTTTTTTTTAATCCGAGACCCAGAAAGACTAATAAATTAGAGTCTTTCAGACCTCAAAGCATCATTTAGTTCATTTGAAACTACTGTGCTCTAAAAGGAAGGACAGGGGGAATCAACTAGTAAATATGATGAAATACCTTGTATATAGTTCCTGTGGAATATACGCTCCAATTTTCAGTTATGCCTAACACCATATCTACTCCTGAGTTTTTATTGCAGACAAAATCCAACGTTTTGACTTATAAATAGACTATGTTAAATTCATTGAGCGTCTGCCTGGAAGGTAAGACTTGGGCTTCCCAGCTCTTTACAAAAGTGCCCATCATTGGGGCTTCACAGGATATTGGAATCAGCTGGGCAGCTTTAAAACTATTACTGCCTGGATCCTATCCCCAGGAGATGCCAATGCAATTGGTCTGGGGTCTGACCTCAGGATTGAAATTTTTAAGCAGTCCAAGGCTGGAAGGTAGCCAAAATTGGAAACAAATGCCTGGGCAGTTCCACCTGAGTTCCATTCTTCTGTCTCCCATCAAAGACAGACAGCATTTTTGCATAATAAGGGCCCTAGAAACTGCCATTGCCTTCTATTGGATTATTTAAAGAAAACTTTAAGATTTTACATTAAGATTTAGATTTTGGTGGCTTCTCAATCCCCAAGTCTCAAATTGTTTTAGTGCTGACCTGGAATCAAATGGCTCTCCAGTGAACTTATCCCCACTTTTGGGGCTCTGAGGCCCAAATTACATCTCCCTTTCTGGATATAATGGTTCAGTGCCCCATTCCCCTTGGCAATACTGTACTGAGTTTGCTTTTCAGTGTTTTCTGACTGACTGTCTTACAGCTTGCTAAGTTAAACTTTTTTGTCTCCCATATCCAGCTCTCTTTGGCCTAAGAAGGAAGAAATTAATGAGAGAAAAAAAGCTTCCTCCTCCCTCCTCTTTGCCCAGAAATCTTGATGGGAGAATAGGAGAACTGCAAATCCCAATTCAATGGGGTCAGTACAGACCAATTACATCGTAGCCTCAGGCAAAGCACAACTACCTCCTCAGTCCTGTTGCGGTTTATTTGAAGGTATATTAATGTTTGCCCCCACGTTCCCCTCAAAAAGTCTCCCTCAACTTGTTCAGGATTTATGAAATTGCCTAATTTCCATTATATCTGTATAGTGTCCCCAGAGATTTAATTCATCGCAATACTCATTTGCTGAGCACCTACCAAGTGCCAGGTTAAAACATTTCCAAGTTCTGATGTTTAATTTACAAAATAAAGTGCTCTCTGTAAAACACATTCAACTGTGTACAGTACTGGTTTTTCTTTTAGTGCATTTATTTATTTTGAGTGACAGAGAGTGCAGGGAAGGGCAGAGAGAGAGAGAGAGAGATAAAATCCCAAGCAGGTTCCATGCTGTCAGCACAGAGCCCGACATGGGGCTCAAGTTCAAGAAGTGTGAGATCACCACCTGAGTTGAGGTCAAGAGTCAGCCACTTAAGCAACTGAGTCACCCAGTCACCCCCAGTACTTTTCTAACTTGGACCATGCAAATGCACTGTTTGAGAATTTGTATTATAAAATGGTGAAATCCTGTGATTAAATGTTCTTTTGAATATGTAAATATGGAGATAATGTGACCTTCCTAAGTTAAAAAAAAAACCTCAAGAATAGCATGATTTCAGAACTGGGGAGCTGAGTCAACTGCAAATATTGTTGGTACTTTAGCTGCTAAACAGAAAACATTTCACCACAGACCTTTATCCAAATTAGTCTTGAAAACCGTGATACTTGAATTGATGTGAGGTCTTCAAGAACATAGATGTTGTTTAAAGCAAAATACATGATCCTATGTTTGAATTTTCTGTACATGAGTCCGTTTCCCCATCTGAACTGTGAGTTCCCAAAACTCAGGAACCTGCATCTCCTATCAGCATCCCCTTCCCCTAGTGAAGTACAGAATGTTTACATGAGGTAGGTGTTCAACAAATCTCTGTTGGATTTATAGTGCTTAGAGAAGAATGGCTCATTTCACATGGTAATTTCTGAAGTAATGTGGTGGTTAAAAGATGACCTCTGGGAAATAAATGTAATGGAGAATTATGAAGGAAGAATCTGACTGGTGGGGCGCCTGGGTGGCTGAGTCGGTTACGCGTCCGACTTTCACTTAGGTCATGATCTCGCGGTTCGTGGGTTCGAGCCCCGCGTCGGGCCGTGTGCTGACTGCCACCTCAGAGCCTGGAGCCTGTTTCAGTCTGTGACTCCCTCTCTCTCTGACCCTCCCCTGCTCACACTGTCTCTCTCTCTCTCTCTCCTAGAAATAAATAAAACATTAAAAAAAAAAAAAAGAATCTGGTTATTCTGCCCTCTTCAGGCAGAGGGACACTATTTCCGGCAGACCAGACTCAGGCACCCTTTGAGAGCCCTTTATCTACTTTTCTATTACCTGCCTCACCTGGTGTTAAGGAAAAGGAAGAAGAGAGGGAATAAAGACCAAGAGATACAGTCACTGACCAGGATTAACTCATATTCTAAGGCTGAGGTCTTCAAGCTGGAGTACTGGAAGAATTGACAGGGAATATGTAGGTATATGTAATTTCAGAAAATTATATTCCCGTACCCTCAACTATACCTTTTGGTAGCCTGATTCAGGCTATCCTTACCCATTTCCTTTTCATGACAGCTCTACTACTTAAAAAGAAAAGTCACACCCACCTGGGTCCAGAATACTACTGCAGTGTATCAATGTTCCCAGTGTGACAACTTCTAAAATGCCATACAAATGGACAGTTGGAAGTGGACCAATTTAATGTTTTATCAAGATGCCATGAGCCCTCCTCAGCTTCTTGCCTTTTCCAGACTTAAACATATTTCTGTTAAGGGTGGATCACCAATTTATAAACGGGGTGTAGGGGCATTGGGACGTTCTGAAATCAGTGTAGACAATGGAAACAATGGTAATTCTTGTTTAACCTAATTTCTTTCATCCTTCAACTGTTGGGCAAGAATCTCTTTCCATGAAGGAAAGTCTGAGACAAAGAAAGAGAACTTCAGTTAGAAATATTGAAAGGCTTAAAATAGCTTTTATGATGAATTTAAGTTTTAAAAATTCTCTTTCATCTGTTACAGTGCTAATCCCCAAGATGTGTCATCAGCTGGAAAGAAAATACAATTGAGTAGCTGAAGTAGTACAGGTTAGTAAGGCTGATGCTTTTAAATATAACTAGAAATTTTTCTTAGAATACTTTTTTTTTTTAAATAAACACTCTGCCAAATGTGGGGCTGGACCTCGTGGCTTGGAGATCAAGAGTCACGTGCTCTACTGACTGAGAGAGCCAGGTGCCTCTGGAGAATCAAATGTTTCAAGTTTTCAACACTGGATAAATCCTATAGATAAACATTTTACATAACTTAACTTTTTTTTAATGTTTATTTATTTTTGAGAGAGAGAGAGCACACAAGTGGGGTAAGGGCAGAGAGAAGGGGGACAGAGGATCCAAAGCAGGCTCTGTGCTGACAGCAGCAAGCCCGATGTAGTGCTTTAACTGTGAACTGTGAGATCTGAAGTTGGACGCTCAACTGACTAAGCCACTCAGGTGCCCCTTATGTAACTTATTTTAGATTCTGTGTTGTGGATTATCAAATTCTATAGTTACCACATGTCTTAGTAAATCACATCAAAAATACTTCTTCCCTTACTATAGGTCATCTGTATAAGTTTCCTATGCTGCATAAAGTTGCCATGAACCACACACTTGGTACCTCTAAACAGCATACATTTATTATTGCAGTTTCCATGGGTCTGGAGTCCTGGCTGGGTTTAACTGAATCTGCTACCGAGGGTCTCACACTCTGCAGTCAAGGTGTAGTCTGAAGGGTTGGTCTCATCTGAGGCTTGGGGTTCTATCTCAAGTTCACTGATTGTTGGCAGAATTCTGTTTGGCAGTTGTAGGAGTGAGGAGCAAGCTTTCTTGCTGATGACAGCTGGGATCCACTCTGCCCTTGGAGGCCCCTCAGTTCCTTATCAGGTGGCTAGCTCACAAACTCCTTCACCACAGCAGAGCTTACTTCTCAGAAGCCAGCAGGAGAATTTCTCCAGTGAGCTAAAACAGGTTTATGGAGGGGCACCTGGGTGGCTCAGGCAGTTAAGTGTCCAGTTCTTGATTTCTGCTCAGGTCAGGATTTCATGTTTTGTGAGATCAATCCCTTCTTCAGGCTCTGTGCTGGCAGCGCAGAGCCAGCTTGGGATTCTCTCTCTCTCTCTCTCTCTCTCTCTCTCTCTCTCACTCTCTCAAAAATAAGTAAATTAAAAAAAAATGTTTAAAACAGGTTTATAGAATGTGACTTAATCAAAGGAGGAGCTATCCTGTGTGTTCATAGGCCTTGCTCACTTGGGAAGAAGAGTGATAGATACAGGAGAGCATGAATTCTAGGGAATATCTTAGAATTCTGCCTCCCCCACCATCTTCATCTCATTTCCATTTTTAAAATGTTTAGGGGTGCCTGGGTGGCTCAGTCGGTTAAGCATCCAGCTCTCACTTTAGGCTCAGGTCATGAACTCACAGTTTCGTGGGTTCCAGTCCCACATCGGGCTCTGTACTGACAGTGCAGAGCCTGCTTGGGACTCTTTCTCCCTCTCTCTGTCCCTCCCCTGCTCACTATGTCCCTCTCAAAATACATAAACTTAAAAAAAAATTTTTAATGAAATGTTTAAAATTTTTTGCCTTCTGTTACCAAGATACAAAATTGTATTTTAGTGGCTAGAGCAGCTGATTAATTTTTAGTATTATATAACTTCCTCTTTTTGCTACAATACACAGGGAAAGTGTGATGATGGTGTCTAGAAAAATTAACAGAATAATTTAGGATCCATCTTTAATTAATGGAATTATTTCATAATTCTTATTTAACTATTCCCTCAAAACAATATCAGAGATATTGTACATAGATTTGCTTAGGAATGCCACATTTTTATAAATAACATAATTTTAGCTGTATATTATATTGTATTATTGTAAATTAAGTAACAAAAGCCTTAGATAAGGATCATGTTGGGGTGCCTGGGTGGCTTGGTTGGTTAGGCATCTGACTTTGGTTCAGGTCATGATCTCATGGTTTGCGGGTTCAAGCCCCACATCGGACTCTGTGCTGACAGCTCCAAGCCTGAAGCCTGCTTTAGATTCTGTCTCCCTGTCTCTCTGCTCCACCCCTACTTGCACTCTGTCTCTCTCTCAAAAATGAATAAATGTTAAAAAATTTTAAAAAGATAATGTTTTATCGTTATAATAAAAGTAAATTAATTCATATTACATCAAAGTTGATTTAGTTTTATTTGGTTCCTTTTAATAATTTATTTAAATTATACATCCTTAGAAAAGTTTTTTCTTAAGGGGAGCCTGGATGACTCAGTTGTTTAAGTGTCTGAATTCGGCTCCGGTCACGATCTCACAGTTTGTGAGTTTGAGCCCCACATACGTCTCTGTGCTGACAGGACAGATCCTGGAGCCTGCTTGGAATTCTGTGTCTCCCTCTGTCTCTCTCTGCCCCTCCCCTGCCCCTATTCTGTCTCTCTCTCTCTTTCTCAAGAATAAATATTTTTAAAAATCGCAAGAAAAATGTTTTCTTGATTAAATTTATCAATTCTGAATCAACATCTGACTTAAACCCACAAAGTTCAGGAGAGAATAGCCTCTTCCAGAAAGTAATGTGCTTCCTAGAACAGGGTTTTGGCTGCCTAGGAATTTTACCAGTTACCTGCAGGTGATATTAATCTTGATGGTAATTTTTCTTTCATAAGAATATGGTATATTAACTGTAATTTTGATTATCTACTTTATTTCTTTTCTTTACTACTAACATCATAAATTTTTTTTTTAATTTTATGTCTTTATTTTGAGATACAGAGAGCGAGCAGAGGAGGAGCAGAGAGAGGGAGACCCAGAATTGGCGGCAGGCTCCAGGCTCTGAGCTGTCAGCACAGAGCCCGACGTGGGGCTTGAACCCACAGACTGTGAGATCATGACCTGAGCCAAAGTCGACACTTAACCGACTGAGCCACTCAGGTGCCCCTAAGTGGTGTATTAATTTAACTATTTAGTGAACTTGCAGTCCAACTAATACACACACACACACACACACACACACACACACACACACACAAATATATATATATATTTAAGTAATCTCTATTCCCAATGCAGGGCTTGAACTGAGGACCATGAGATCAAGTGTCGCACACTGTACCAACTGAGCCAGTCAGGTACCCTTAACTAGCTTATATTTTAATTATAATTGCAAGAGATGCTATATTTCAAAATCTCACCTACCATACACACACAAAACAGTTTTCTCATGTACATTCTACAAATGTTTATTGAATGCCTTCTATGTGAATGATAAGTGATATATTCCCCAAGTTCTATGTGGTCAGGAATTGTGTATTTCTTGTCCATGTTCATATCCCATTATGCTTCATTATGTACTTGGTTGCTTTTTCTTTTCTTTTTTTTAGAGTAATCTCTATATTCAACATGGGGCCTGAACTCAGGACCCCAAGATCAAGAGTCACATGCTCTACCAAGACAGCACTCTGTATCACATTATGTATATAGTGGATACTTTGTAGTATTGATGAAATGATCAATTGAAGACTAAATAAAAAGTAACCTTAATATACTTAAAAAGCTCATTACCAAATAGGTGAGATAATACAAATGCACAAATAACTATTATAATACAAGATGTGTAAAATAAAAAATATCAGATACCAGTTTTTATAGAAACAGAGAGAAATATTCAAAAATGAAAATAAGTGATTTCAAGGTAGAATTAATATTAGTGGTAAAGGAGATTTAAAAAAAATAGGTCCCAGGGCTCCTGGGTGGCTCAGTCAGTTAGGCATCCGACTCTTGATTTTGTCTTAGGTCATATCTCACAGGTTTATGAATTTGGGTGCCACATTGAGCTCCATGACAACAGTGTGGAGCTTGCTTGGGATTCTGTCTCTCTCCCTCTTTCTCTCTGCTCCTCTCCCATTATTTCTCTCTCTCTCTCTCTCTCAAAACAAATAAATAAACTTTAAAAATAAAAAATAGGCCTCCATAAAGTTTTATATAAAAAATATTTGATATTATTTGAACTGATAAAATTATGTAGAAACGTCAGAGGGCTCCATGAAAGAGGTGTAAGTGGCAAAGATGTTTCCAAGAAGACATTATCACCTGGATTTCTGTCCATTTCTTAATTCTTAAGGGGCTGGCCTAATAATCACAGCATACCTTGATTTTGCTCAGGGGACTTCGATATGTCTTTGAGCTGAGCCAGTGCCTCTTTGGAAACCCATGAGGTAAACAGAAAGCAGATTGTTCTGATCCATTATCTCTCAAAAATAGGGTAATTATTTAGAATGAATACATACCATTTAAGGGGCTTCCCAGCATTAGGAACTTGGAGAGATAGAAGAGATTATTACTCATCTTAGGTTTTCTCTGTTAGGTTTCGGAATCTTCCTTTGAGGCACTAGTACCAAAACTTCCTTGGCTATATGAATGATTAGGAACTTTATGATTCATTAAAAAAACATTTATTGAGCTCCAATGTTAATGCTAGACATTGAGTGAAAAGCTGAACCCAAAAGTAAAAAAAAAAAATGTGGTAATTGACCCTACAGAATGGAAAAGAGAAGACACTCATTTAAGTTTTTTTTTATTATCTAAAAAAATTTTTTTAACATTTAATTATTTGAAGGGGGGGAGCAAGCATGAGTCAGGGAAGGGCAGAGAGAGAGGGAGACAGAATCCAAAGCAGGTTCTAGGCTCTGAGCTGTCAGCACAAAGCCTGACACAAGGCTCAACAGGTGAACCGTGAGATCATGACCTGAGCCAAAGTTGGATGCTTAACCAACTTAGCCATTCAGGCACCCCTTCATTTAACTTCTTATGACATTATTAAATATCTTTGAAATTCTAGTTACACATTAAATAAATTATTTAGAGAAGTAATAGTTTGTATTTCAGTAATTTGTGAGATGATCTTATTAAAAATGAGCGATCAAGTATTTTTTGGTTTCTTTATTCTTTCTTTTTTATTGAGGTATCATTGATGTATAATGCCGTATTTGTTTCCGGTATATGACTTAATGATTCAATATGTGTATATTGGAATATTGTGAAATAATCACCATAATAAGTCTTGTTAACACCTGTCACTCACACGTTGTTACAGATACTTTTCTTGTGATGAGAACTTTTAAGACCTGCTCTCGTAGCAACATCCAAATCTACAATACAGTATTATTAACCATAGTCAACATGTTGTACATCACCCAGGACTTTTTTATTTCATTTATTTTGTTTTTTTAATGTTTATTTCTTTTTTTTAAAATTTTTTAACGTTTTATTTATTTCTAGGAGAGAGAGAGAGAGACAGCATGAGCAGGGGAGGGTCAGAGAGAGAGGGAGCCACAGACTGAAACAGGCTCCAGGCTCCGAGCTGGCAGTCAGCACAGAGCCCGACGCGGGGCTCGAACCCACGAACCGCGAGATATGACCTAAGCGAAAGTCGGACGCTTAACCGACTAAGCCACCCAGGCGCCCCTGTTTATTTCTTTTTGAGAGAGAGAGAGCGCATGCACGCAGGCGCGCACAAGTTGGGGAGGGGCAGAGAATGGGAGAGAGAGAATCCCAAGAAGGCCTGGCCTTGTCAGCACAGAGCCCAATGGGGGGCTTGATTTCACGAACAGTGAGATCATGAACTGAGCCGAAATCAAGAGTGAAATACTTGACTGACTGAGCCACCTAGGCACTCTACTAGTGTGGTTTTCAGAATGTAACAAAAGGTACAATATCCTCAGGAAAATGAGGTTAGTTGTGAGGTTCAAACAAGAAACACAAGAAGATGCTTGGAAACTGTTAAAGGTAGTAATCACTATTATTATTATTATTATCATCATCATCATCGTTAATAGACCCTGTATTAGAGCCTCCCTTAACGGTCTAATGAGCTGGAAAGTGTTTAATACACTAAATATAAGTATATGTAATGTACTTTACTCTGAAGACAAATCAGCATTGTCTTCAGAGGTGGAATGGTGTCAAGAATGGCATCAAATTTAGGGCGCCTGGGTGGCTCAGTCGGAAAAGCAACCAACTTCAGCTCAGGTCATGATCTCACTGTTTGTGGGTTCAAGCCCTGAGTCAGGTTTTGTGCTGACAGCTCAGAGCCTGGAGCCTGCTTTGGATTCTGTGTCTCCCTCTCTCTCTGCCCCTCCTCCCTGCTCGCTCGCTCTCTCTATAATAAAATCATTAGAAATTAATTTTTATATTTTTTAAGTTTATTTACTTTGAGAGAGAAAGAGACAGTGCAAGTTGGGGAAGGGCAGAGAGAGAGGGAGAGAAAGAGGGAGAGAGAGAATTATAAGCAGGCTCCACATCTCCAGTGCAGAGCCAGACATGGGGCTCGAACTCACTAAATGAGGAGATCATGACCTGAAATGAAACTAAGAGTTGGATGCTTAACTGACTGAGCCACCCAGAATCCCCGAATTCTTTTTTCTTAATGTTTTATTTATTTATTTTGAAGGAGAGAGAGAGAGAGAGAATGAGAAACAGCGCTTGCCAGCAGGGGAGGGGCAGAGAGAGAGGGAGAGAGAGAGCATCCTTAGCAGGATCCATGCTGTCAGTGCAGAACCCTGTGTGGGGTTCCAACTCACGAACGATGAGACCATGATCTGAGCCAAAATCAAGAGTTGAAGGCTTAACTGACTGAGCCACCCAGGCACTCCTAATTTAAAAAAATTTTTTTTAAAGATTTAAGTATAAGTGATGCACAGTGTTACATTAGTTTCATGTGTACAACATAGCAATTCAACAAGTTTATATGTTACATTATGCCCTTATAAAATGCTTTAGTAATAGTTATCACAGTGCATAATTTCTGAGAAATTAAACTTTTTTTTAATGTTTTATTTATTTCTAGGAGAGAGAGAGAGAGAGACAGCGTGAGCAGGGGAGGGTCAGAGAGAGAGAGGGAGTCACAGACTGAAACAGGCTCCAGGCTCTGAGCTGGCAGCACAGAGCCCAACACGGGGCTCGAACCCACGAACCGTGAGATCATGACCTAAGCGAAAGTCGGACGCTTAACCGACTAAGCCACCCAGGCGCCCCGAAAACTTTTTCTTAAAGAAAGTAAATCCAATATTGCTGATTAGATTGATAATGAGGACTAGCTTTGAAACTTTTTTATGTGTTGGGAATTTTCTATACTTAAACTTCTCAGCACAGTAGCCATTAGCCATGTGTAGCTAAGGTAACTGTGGAATTGAATTTTTTAAAGTTTATTTGTTTATTTTGAGAGAGAAAGAGAGAGCACATGCACATGCAAGCAGGGAAGAGAGAGAGAGAATCCTAAACAGACTCCATGCTGTCAGCGCAGGACCCAATGCAGGGCTCAAACTCACGAACAATGAGATTATCAAGAGTTGGACACTCAACCAACTGAACCACCCAGGCACCCCTGGAATTGAATTTTTAATTTAATTTTTTTGAAAGAGAGAGTGCACAGGGTGGGAGGGGCAGGGAGACAGGAAGAGAGAGAAACTCAAGCAGGCTCCCTGCTGTCAGTGTGGTGCCCACTCAAAATCAAGAGTCAGACGCTTAACCAACTGAGCCACCCAGGCACCTCAAGGGAGAGAGAGAATTCTAAGCAAGCTCCATGCACATTGTGAAGCCAAACACAGGGCTCCATCTCACCACCATGAGATCGTGACCTAACCTGAAATCAAGAGTCAGATGCTTAACTGACTAGCCACTCAGGTGCCCTGAATTTTTAATTTTAAAGTTAAAAACCAAAGCAGTGTAAATTTTATTATATTGATTATATTTTGAAATGATGATATTTCTATATACTGCTCTCAATGAAATACATTTTTAAATTAATTTTACCTGTTTCTTAAATATTTTTAGTGTGGCTACTGGAAAAATTAGAATTATGTATTTGACTCACATTCTGTTTTTACTGGACATCACTGTTCTGTACATTGTCTGAACTAAACCTGAAACTTCAAGTTTTCAACAACATATCTTCAAGCTATTTGATAAGATAAAAGGATGTTATCAAAAATGTTGTATTGAATTTAACAATATTTAATATTCTAACCTTTCCCTATTAAACAAGGTGCCTCTAATAGAAGAAAATTGGATACAATTATTTGTTTGTAAGTCTTGCTAAACTTTCTCACAAAATTGAGAAAATGAATGATTCTAATACTGAATACAAATTTTTTTGAAGATTGGGTATTTTCCAATTCTTTCCTACCAAAATCCAAAGGAAGAACTAACCCAATTGTTAGCTATTTGATCATTAAGAATAATTTTTGAGGGGTACCTGGTGGCTCAGTCAGTTAAGCATCCGACTATCAGCTCAGGTCATGACCTCACGGTTTGTGAGCTTGAGCCGTGCGTCAGACTCTGTGCTGACAGCTTGGAGCCTGCTTTGGAGTCTGTGTCCCTCTCTCCTGCTCCTGCTCTGTCTTTCTCTGTCTCTCAAAAATAAAGAAAATTAAAAAATTATTTAATAAAAATTTTTTAAAAAGTAATTTTTGAAAATAGAAAATTATGTGATTTTTGGCATATAACTAGGAAGAAGTTCAAACAATTGGATGACAGCAATAACAAAATTCCTTCCATTTATGGCTACTCATATATGCGGACAAAGTTTCTCAGAGCTGATTGATGCTGAACCTGTCTCATTCTAGTAATAACTAATATTCATTCACAGATACTTAAACTAATTGGACAACATTTTAAATCCCATTTATGTCACTAAGATATGTAATTCCAATAAAAATTTATTTTTTCTTTGTTTTATTTTGAGTTTATTTATTTTGAGAGAGAGAGAGAGAGAAAGAATCACAGGCAGGCTCTACACTTTCAGCACAGCACTCACATGAGGCTTGAACTCATGAACCAGGAGATCATGACCTGAGTCAAAATCAAGAGTTGGTTGCTCAACTGACTGAGCCACCCAGGCACCCCAAATTTTATTTTTTCTTAATAATTATTTATCTGAATTATATTAATGTTATTTTAATAAATTGTATAATAGTAATAATGGTAACAATAGCTCAATCCAGAAGAAATGTTTTTAACACTCAGGTGGTTTTTTAAATGAAATTTATATATATCAGCACTACATATATATATTTACATACATATGTATATGTATAGTACAAAGGTGTGATATGTGATCAATAAAAGGCTTCAAGAGGGGTGCCTGGGTGGTTCAGTGGTTAAGTATCTGACTTAGGTTCAGGTCATGATCTCACAGTTCATGAGTTCGAGCTCTACTTTGGGCTCTGTGCTGACAGCTCAGAGCCTGGAGCCTGCTTTGGATTTTGTGTTTCCCTCTCTCTCTCTGCCCCTCTTCTGCTCATGCTCTCTCTCTCTCTCTCTCAAAAATTAAACATTAAAAAAAAATTAATAAAATTAAAAATACCATTAAAAATAAAAAACTACCACTTACAATAGCACCCCAAAAATATAGTATCTAGGTATAAGTTTAACAAAATATGTGCAGGATCTATATACTGAAAGCTACAAAACACTGATGGAAGAAATTGAAGTTCTAAATAAATAGGGAGATATACTATGTGAGAATATTGGAACATTTAGTATTATTATGTTGTTGATTCCAAATTGAACTATAGATTCAATGTGAAAATCAGCCTGGTTTTTTTAGATAGATATGGGCAAGCTTAATATAAAATTGTATATGGACAGGCAAAGGAATTAGAATAGCCCAAGCAATTTTGAAGAAAAGAAAAGTTGGAGGGCTGCTACTAACATTTTAAAAAAATTTTTATTTATTTATCTTGAAAAAGAGAGTGCATGCTCATGTGTGAGGGGCGGAGGGGCAGAGAGAGAGGGTGAATCCCAAGCAGGCTGCATGCTCTGCACAAAGCCTGATGCAGAGCTTGATCTCACAACCATGAGATCATGACCGTGAGATCATGACCTGAATGTCAGGAGTCAGACACTTAACTGACTGAGGCACCCAGGCACCCCTGCTACTATCAGATTTTTAAGATTTACTATAAAGTTATACAATCAAGATAGCATAGTATTGGAGAAAAACATATATACATCCATAGAACAAGGTAGAGTCCAAAAAGAAACCCACACAAAACCCACAATTGATTTTTGACAAAAGTGTAGAGTCAATTCAACGAAGACAGTACTTTCTAGAAGTAGTGATGGAACAAATGGATATCCATAGGCAAACAATAAGAAAACAAAAACAAAAAACACCTTGACTGATAGTTCATATAATTTTTACAAAAACTAGCCCAAATGAAGTGGAAGGAAATATAAAGTGTACAACTAAAAAACTTCTGGAAGAAAAATGTAAGAAAATATTTGTGGCCTTGGGTTAAGCAAAGAGTTATTAGACATAATACCAACAGCAAAATTCATAAAAGAAAAAAATGATAAATTGATTTTCATTAATATTAACCTCTGCTCTGTAAAGGGATCTGGTTAAGAGAAAGACAGACTGCAGACTGGGAGAAATATTTGCAAATCACATATCCAACAAAGGACTTTAATTCAAAATATGTAGGGAATTTACAAGACACAACAAAATCTTATGACAAAAGAGCCAATAATATACAGTAAGTGAAGGATAATCTCTTCAATAATTCGTGTTGGGCAGGGCACCTGGGTGGCTCAATCCATTGAGTGTTTGACTTCAGCTGAGGTGATGATCTCATGGTTCATGTGTTCAAACCCCGAGTTGGGCTCTGTGCTGACAGCTCAGAGCCTGAAGCCTGCTTCAGATTCTGTGTCTCCATGTCTCTCTGCTTCTCCCCCGCCTGTGCTCTGTCTCTCTCTCTCTCTCACTGAAGATTAAATAAACCTAAAAAAGCAAAAAGAAAATGGTGTTGAAAAACTGGATATCCACATGCAAAAGAATAAAGCTGACCCACTGTCTTTTACCATACACAATCATCAACTCAAAATGGATTAAAGACTTGAACATAAAACCTAAAATCATAAACTCCTAGAATAAAACATGGGGAGTAAACTGCTAGACATCAGTCTTAGAGATGATTTTTTGGATTTGACAACAAAGCAAAGGCAACAAAGCAGAAATAAACACGTGGGACTACATCAAGCTAAAAACCTTCTGAATAGCAAAGGAAAGCATCAATGAGATGAAAAGGTAGCCTATGGAATATGAAAAACTATTTGTAATTCACATATCTGATGAAAGGTTAATATCCAAAATATGTATCTAAAAAAATTCATACAACTCAAAAGGAAACAATCTAATCAAAAACACAGCAGAAGATCTGAATAGACATTTTCCAAAAAGTACATACAGATGGCTAACAGAAACATGAAAAGGTGCATCACTAATCAACAGGAAAATGCAAATCAAAACCACAATGAGATATTACCTCACACTCGTTAGAATGACTGTCATCGAAAAGGTAAGAGGGGTGCCTGGGTGGCTCAGTCGGATGAGCATCTGATTCTTGATTTTGACTCAGATCAAGATCTCATGGTCTGTGAAATCAAGTCCCCCGTGTTGGGTTCCATGTTGACAGTTCAGAGCCTGCTTGAGATTTTTTGTGTGTGTCTCTCTCTGCTCCTCCCCACTCATGCTCTCTTTTTTTCTCTCTCTCTCTCTATCTGAAAAAAAGTAAGTAAACATTTAAAAATAAATAAATAGGGGTGCCTGGGTGGCTCAGTCGGTTGAGCGTCCGACTTTGGCTCAGGTCATATTCTCACGGCTTCTGAGTTCAAGGCCCACGTCGGGCTCTGTGCTGACAGCTGAGAGCCTGGAGCCTGCTTCAGATTCCGTGTCTCCCCCTCTCTCTGCCCCTCCCATGATCATGCTCTGTCTCTCTCTGTCTCTCAGTGATAAAAAAAAAAACATTAAAAATTTTAAAAAAAATAGTAAAGAGAGACGATATTAAGTGCTGTCAAGGATGTGGAGAAAGAGAACCCTTGTGTACATTGTGGGAATGCAGCTACAATGGAAAACAGTATGGAGGCTCCTCAAGAAATTAAAAATAGGGGCGCCTGGGTGGCTCAGTCAATTAAGCATCTGACTTCGGCTCAGGTCATAATCTCGTGGTCCACAAGTTCAAGCCCTGCATCGGGCTCTGTGCTGACAGCTCAGAGCCTGGAGCCTGCTTCAGATTCTTTGTCTCCCTCTCTCTCTGCCCCTTCCCCGCTCATGCTCTGTTTCTCTCAGTCTCTCAAAAATAAATAAACATTACAAAAAATTTAAAAAAGAAATTAAAAATAGAATTACCAAATAATCCAGCAATTCCACTTCTGGGAATTTATGCAAAGAAATTGAAATCACTATCTTGAAAGATATCTGTAACCCCCCATATTCACTGCAGCATTATTCATAACAGCCAAGACATGGAAACAACTTAAGTGTCCATCACTGGACGAATGGAAGATGTGAAAATATGATATATGTGGAATATCATTCAGCCATAAAAAAAGAGGGAAATCCTGCCACTTGCAAAAACATGGATCAACCTTGAGGGCATTATGCTAAGTGAAATGAGTCAGACAGAAAAAGATTAATATTGTATGATTTTATTTATATGTGGAATCTAAAACCAAACAAACCAAATGCATACAGAGAACAGATTGATGGTTGCCAGAGGCAGGGGGTGGGTGAAATGGGTGAAGATGATCAAAAGACATAAATTTCCAGTAATAAATCCTAGGGATGTAGTGTACAATATGGTGACTTTTAACATAACTGTGTATATATACAAGTATATATACATTCAAATATATATATTTGAAAATTGCTAAGGAAGTAAGGCTAAAAGTTCTCACACACATATGTGCAAAATTTTGTAGTTATGTGTAGTGGTGAATGTTAACTAAACTTATTCTAGTAATCATTTTGCAATATATGCATCTATCAAACCATTATATTGTACACCTAAAACTAATACAATGTTTTATGTAAATTATAGTTCATTTGATTAAAAAGGGGAAAAAACAAAACAAACAACTAAATACAAAAGAACTAGATTGATAAATTCGTCTACATTAAAACTAATGCTTCTAGGGGCGTCTGGGTGGCTCAGTGGGTTGGGCATCCGACTTCGGCTCAGGTCATGATCTCACGGTTTGTGGGTTCAAGCCCCACATCGGGCTCTGTGCTGACAGCTAGCTCAGAGCCTGGAGCCTGCTTCAGATTCTGTGTCTCCCTCTCTGACCCTTCCCTGATCATGCTGTCTGTCTGTCTGTCTGTCTCTCTCTCTCAGAAATAAATAAAACATTAAGAAAATTTAAAAAATAAATAAAACTAAGGCTTCTGTTCATCAAAAGACACCATTAAAGAGGTAGATGCATTTGGTGAAAAGCTAATAGGAAACTTTTATAAAATTGTAATGAGTGGATCCAGCTGGCGAATTGGCCATGTAGCTAGATTTTATTTTAATGCTCATCATGGTCGTCTGTTTGCCCTCAACTCCATTTTGTCACCTTGAATGATAAAATTTCCAAGGCTTCCTTTCGTGTAGCCACTTGACTGTTTCTAGACAGTTGAATGAGAAGTAGTAGCATCCCTTCCAGGACTGGGCCATAAAACCTTTCAACAGATGTTACTTAATTTCCTTTGCCTGTCCAATGGCAGAGCTATAAGATAAAAGGAATAAAGGTCTCTTGGTCACTTTTTAAAGGAAAGCTGACCTCAGAAGCCATCAGATGAAAATCAGCCATGTAAGATTGTTGTGAGAAGTGAGAAGTAAACTTTTGTTATATTTAGCCATTGAAACCTCTGGATTATTATTACAGCAGCCCATCTACTCTACCCCAAGTCTGACAGTAGCTTTTTTACTGTGTGCTTTTGGGACCCTGAATCTTAATGATGCCTTAAGGGATGCCGTGGTAGAAACTTAGGGAGACTGCTTCAATCAGAACAGCCCTCCTTTTATATATGTAAGATATATAACGTATGACATATGAACGCACGTATGATACGTAATGATGCACATGGTGAGGACTTCAAAAGGCACAAAGGGTTTTACAGTAAAAAAAAGCTTTTAAACATTTATTTTATTTTACTTTTTGAGAGAGAGGGAGAGTGCAAGCCTGAGAGAGGGGCAGAGGGAGAGGGAAAGACTCTCAAGCAGGCTCCATACTCAGCACAGAGCTTGACATGGGGCTTATTCCCATGACCGTGAGGTCATCACCTGAGCCAAAATCAAGAGTTGGATGCTTAACTGACTGAACTACCCAGGTGCATGCTCCCTCAACCCCCACCTCACCTCACCTGCAAAATCTTTCACCTTTGTCTTTCAGTGTCCCATTTGCATGCCCTAGGAGCAATTTCTGTTACCCATTTCCTGAGTTTAAGTGATAATTCATATATATGTAAACAATATGTACTGGTTATATGTTTAACCAATTTCTTATTAATGGCAAATTAGTGTGTTTCCAATCTTTTGCTAGTATAAACAATGGCACAATAACTACTCTTGCATAAAAGTCATTCTACACATATGCAAGTATGTGTATCTATAAAAAATGGATTTCTAGAATTAGAATTGCCAGATTAAAAGGCACATGCATTTTACATTTTGACAAACAGTGCCAAGCTGCTTTTGGTAGGGTTGTACTAATTTACATTTTTACTATTACTGTAAACTGGGCCTGGCTCTTCACATTCTTTTCAATACAAGCATACGATCAAATTTTCATTCCTTACTACCTTGATAATGTGAAAAATGGCATTTCATTGTAAATTAGTGAGTGTTTCTCTTTTCATGATCGAGGTTTTACATCTTTCACATGTTTAAAAACCACTTGCATTTCTCTTTCTGTGAACTGAACTCTTCATTTTCAACTGGCTATCAATCTTTTTCTTATTGATTGGTTGGAGTCCTTAAAATATTAAAGGAAATGGATCTACATTATCTAATGGGGTTAAGATTATTCAATAGATAAATTCAGCTGCTAAAACCAAAGTCTGAACACCACTCCCTATGCTACTTTTTAACGTGGCCTTGCTAATAAAAACCTGCCCCCCCCCCATTCCCTTGGGAATCTTTGTCACTTAGAGTCCCAGGCAGTACCACTTGCCCTTGTGGTTGAAACTCTAGGACAGACTTTCTCAACTGTGGCACTGCTGACGTTTTAGCTAGAAAATTCTTTTTTGTTAGGGGCTGCCCTCTGCATCATAGAATGTTGAGCAGTGTGACTGTCCTCTAACTGCCAAATGTCAGTAGTACCTTCCCTACCTCCCCCTCTTCAGGGAGCATCTTCAGGGGCACCTGGATGGCTCAACTGGTTGGGCGTCTGACTCTTGATTTCTGCTCAGGTCACGATCTCATGGTTCATGGGATCAAGGCCTGCATCCGGCTCTGCTCTAGCAGTGATAAGTCTGCTTGGGATTCTCTCTCCCTTTCTCTCTGCTCCTCCCCAGCTCGTGCACACGTGCTCACTCTCTTTTTCAAATAAATAAACAAAAAAAATGTCTTCAGATTGTCAAAAATCCTCTGGAAGATAGGTGAGCAAAATTGCCCCAGTTGACCACCACTGGTCTAGGTCTTTATATACCTGGTGGAAGGCAGGGCACATTACCAAACTATCTGTTGGCTTTAGTTTGGACATCCCACACATCTGCCCAAATGGTGTTTGATAATGTAGAGAATAGTAAGTTCTTTATGGAGGTACAACACTTGTATTATAAACTAATCCAAAAGACTAAATAATATACATGAAACCATGAAAGAATAATGTCTGCTAAACTTGTGATTATACCTTGGAAATTTAAAAAGAGGCAGTGTAAGACAGGAAGGTCAGCCACCACTTAAGCCTCACAGAGTTGGAGGAGCTTGAGGAGATCTCCAGAATCCAGAGTTTCAAAAAATGGTTCCTCTTTTCCTTTAAATATATAACATATATATATATATAAGCTCATTTTAATATGTGAAATTTTAGCAAGAAACATTTATTGATGTGTCCTTTACCCTTATATCTATGCCTACCCCCTCTATCAGAGATGTTAAAATGTTAATATTTTGACATGTAACTTTCCATACTTTTTCCAAGCCTCGACAGCCATATCTATATATAGGTTTGTATATAGGTATTTAGGGGTCTTACTTTTTATTTATTTCATATTTAAAGTAGCCTCCATGTCCAGCATGGAGCCCAGAGTGGAGCTTGAATTCATGCCCCTAAGATCAAGACTTGAACTGAGATCAAGAGTCAGATGCTTTACTGGCTGAGCTACCCAGGCACCCCTACAGGGATTTTAAAACTAATACAAAAAGGGGGTATTTGTTAAATAATAGAAAAGTTATTTTCTATTGCACATATTTTTGTGCAACTTCCTTTGTCACAGTGCATCATAAACATTTCTTAAGATCAGTTATAAATCATTTTCATGGTTGAATAATATGCCATAGTAAGGATACACCATAATTTGATCAACAGGTTTCCTATTGAAGACATCTGGATTGTTTCTTTGTTTTTTCCTGCAACATCAATACCATAATAAACATTCTTGCATTCATGGCCTTACATATTCACACTTTTATTTCGTTAAGATAAATGGGATTTTGGGTTGAAATGTATGTGTATATTTATAATTTTAATAAATATTCCAGATTACTTTCCAACACTATAATAACAATGTATGAGAGTATTAGTTCCCCCATATCCTGGTAAGCAATAGATGGCAACAGTAAAATTTGTTTTGTGTTTGCCTACTTAAGAAATGAAAAATGGTACCTCATTGTTTTACTTGCATATCTGACTACTAATAAATTTGAGCATACTTTAAATTTTTATATAGTCAAATATATATTCTATTTTTTAATTTAATTTTTTCTTTAAATTTTTTGGTGTCCCATATGGGGAAATACAGACTTTAAATGGCTCCTGTCCTGGGGTGTCTGGGTTGCTCAGTCAGTGAAGCATCTGACTTTTGATTTTGGCTCAGGTCATGATCTCACAGTTTGTGAGTTCAAGCCCCATATCTGGCTCTGTGCTGACAGTGCACAGCCTGCCTGGGATTCTCTGTCTGCCTCTCCCTCTTCCCCTCCTGCCTTCCCCCCAAAATAAATACAAATTCTAAGACAAAGAAACAAATAAAGAAATGGCTCCTGTCCTAGTTAAGTTCTTTCTTGATACAAAGTTATATGATGTTCTTATTGTATTTTTAAATTTAGATCCTTGGCCCACTTAGAACTTATTTTTTTAATCTACTTTGAGGTAGGAATCTATATTTTTCCATGTTAGTAACTAGTTTTGTCAATACCGTTTTTTTTTTAAAACACAAAGAGTTGGTACTAACTCCCCTAATAAATTATAGTCATATGAGACTGATATTAAAGCTCTAAAGCCAGTTTATTTGTTTATATAAATAGAATTGCAAAGTCAGCCATATATAAATGTTGACTCTTCAAACATTTTCTCCCCAGTGAGAAATTCTATATGGAAACCAAATTACTGTTGAAAGCTGCTTAGGGGGCTTAGCACTAAAAAGCAAGTAAAATATCTTAATGACTTGGTGTCAGAAGTCTATGACAGGCTTTGGTATAATAAAAATTATTTTGTCTTTGTCCCTAATTCCTGACATAGAACTCTGTAACACTTTGCAATTTCCTGAGTGATAAGAGCATTTTGGGGGGCACGTCCGACTTCGGCTCAGGTCATGATCTCACAGTTCGTGAGTTTGAGCCCTGTGTTGGGCTCTGTGCTGACAGCTTGGAGCCTGGGACCTTTTCAGATCCTCTCTTTCTCTTTCTCTTTCTCTGCATCTGCCTCGCTTACACTCTGTCTCTATATCTCTCAAAAATAAATAAATGGTAAAAAAAAATTTAAGCGTTTTTTTGTTATTCATTATGAGCCCCTTTACATCACTTCTGAGTTCATGCTAATGATGTAGTTCTTGGGTGAGGAACCTTAGATAGCCTCAAGATGAGGCTGGTCACCAGAAAGATAAAGTGATTAAAGGTTGGGAACTTTCTGGGGCTGGGTTTGCTGGAGATTGAGCTCTATTAAAACTCTTGAACAGGGATGCCCAGGTGGCTCAGTCGGGTAAACATCCCTTTGATTTTGGCTCAGGTCATGATCACATGATATGTGGGTTCAAGTTTGGGAATCTCTCTCTCCTTCCCTCTCTCTCTCTCTCTCATTTCTCTCTGCCCCTTCCCCTTCCTCAAAATAAATAAACTTTAAAAAGAAACACCCAAAAACTCTTAAACAATTCAGAGAGCTCCTGAATTGGTGAGTACATCCACATCCTGAGAGGGTGGTGAACTTCAACTCCACAGGGACAGAAGCTCGTATTTTCAGGACATTTCTGTACCCTGAACTCAAAACCTCATCATCTGGCCGTTCATTTGTATTCTTTGTAAAGATACAGAAGATATGTTTACTTTGTAAATGTAGGTAATACGTCTTCCTGAGTCCTGTGAGCCATTCTAGGAAATGATTGAACTTTAGGAGGGTATCATGGGAACTCCCATTTTATAGTCAGAAGTACAGCACTTCTAGGACTTGTGACTGGCATCTGAATTGGGGGCAGTCCTGTGAAACAGAGCCTTTAAGCTATGAGGTCTTTACTAACTCTGGGTAGTTAGTGTCAGGATTGAGTTGAATTGTTGAACATCCATTTGGTATCTGAAGAATCAAAGAACTAGTTGTTGGTATTGGAAAGCAGATCACAGGCCAGTACACCCATGTTCCTCTTGTCTAACACGGACCACCAATCTCCTGTCATGTTTCAAAAACTTTCTCACCTGAACTGTGCTGGGGACAAACTGAATTTCCTCCCTTGCTTCTTGCCTTTTTTCCTTTTCTTTTTTAGGATCCACACTGCCCATCATCCTTCATTCAGTAATTCTTTTCCTATGTGGAAATGTTAATTTACATTCTTCATGTATTCTTTCATTTAATAAATATACATGCCAGTTACCCTAATAAAAAGCTGATGATACAAAGGTGAACCACATGGACAAAATTCCTGCTCCAGTTGGGATAGACCATCAATAAAACATAGAGAAAAATAAATTAACATATAAAACAGGGGAATGCACTTTATAATGTATTGAATAAGGAGTAGAGAGGACTTGTTTTAGGGAAGGAGGCACAGGCAAAAAAGTATGACAAATATATGGCAGACATGTATGTATTTAAGTGCTTTCAGAGTTATTTTCCACATATATAAGCAAATACGTATATATGGTCTCCCTTCCACACTTCCTCTTCATTTTTTCGCAAATAGTATTATATTATACACTCTGTCCTACATAGTACACTGTGCAGCTTGGAGATCATCCCATACGAAAACTTAAAGAGCTTCTTCATTTAAAAAAATGGCCTCCTAAAATGATAAACTCAAGTTAAAGTATACTAATGCTAAAAATTATGTGCCAGATTCAGGTAACATTTGAAAAACCAAATGCTAACTTGCAAGCTTTAAGGACTAAGAATGACTTGAATTTCAGGCAAGTAGTTCTCAACTACTGGTAGGCCAGAAGTCTAGTTGAGAGGGTTTTGTTTTGTTGTTCTTTAATATCATTTGTGTCTCACTTATCCTACCTGTCATGTATACCACTTTCTGATTTTTCAGCATAGTAGCAATCATATTAATCACATAGCATTTCATAAATACCAGCAAGTATCTTTGATGTACAGTATACATAAATGAATAAATGAATCAATAAGTAATGGATGCCCATAAGCTTACAAATACCTTTCTCACAAAAAGCTGAGAATTTTCTCTCAAAACTTTTTAATTTTTTTCATGTTTATTTATTTTGAGAGAGGAGAGAGAGAGAGAGAGAGAGATTGAGAATGCACAGGGGAGGCCCAGCGAGGGGGAGAGAGAGAATCCCAAGCAGTCTCCACACTGTCAGAACAGAGCCAACATGACGCTTGATCTCACAAACCATGAGATGATGTCCTGAACCAAAATCAGCAGTTGGACATTTAACTGACTGAGCCACCCAAGTGCCCTCAACTTAAAAAAAAAATGTTTTTTAATGTTTATTCATTTTTTTTTCTTTGAGAGAGAGACAGCCTGCGAGTGGGGGAGCGGCAGAGAGAGAGAGGAAGACAGAGAATCTGAAGCAGGCTCCAGGCCCTGGGCTGTAAGCACAGAGCTGCTTGTGGGGTTCAAACTCTTAAACTCACAAAGCATGAGATCATGACCTGAGCCAGTCAGACACTTAATCAACTGAGCCACCTAGGTGCCCCTCAATTTTTTTTAAAGAGATAAACTGTTTTCTTTATTTTGTAGGGGCTTTTGTTTTTATTTTGTTTTTAAGTAACCTCTACACCCAAGGTGGGGCTGGAACTCACATCCCTGAGATTAAATATGCTCTACTGACTGAGCCAGCCAGGCACCCCAAACTTTCTCTCAATTTTGATGGAGTACTGACTTTCAACATTTCATATATTACATCCCACCAGTGTGGGATCAATTTACGGTCCCAATTTAGGAAATATTTTGTAGGTTAAGACAGAGAAAGTGGGGAGAGAACAGGATTAAGAGTGTCAGCCAGGAAGGGTGAGGTGCCTATGTAGTTAGGAACCGGAGAAAGTGTGGGAGGAAAGGAAGGACAACAGGAATTGGTCACAGATTGGTTAGAGGGCATCAATGTAAAGGAACACTTCATATATGACTCCAAGGCTTTAAGGACAAAAGAGATTACTTTCAGAAATGAAAAGTCAATAGTGTAGAGAAAGTTTCTCAGTTTAACTTGAAGTGCAATGGCTTTTGGATTTAGATGGGATCTTAGACATACACTTGCAACATTCTAATTTTTTTTTTTTTTGAGGTTGAAGAAACAACTTAAGTTGCTTGCCTAAATAATAGGCCCAGTATAGGCAGGCCCGCATGGTAACTTAAGGTTGATTTCCTATAAACTTGGAGAGGTCCTTTAAGCAGTTCTAATGCCACGTTGCAGGGGCAGACGCCCTACCCAACACTGGCTCCAGATCTTCCATGTATTACAGGAGTCTTTGTTAAGGCTAGATATGGAGTGACAGGCTCCTGGAATTTCAGGGAAAGTGGAAAGGCTTCTTGTATGCAAAGAGCTACACTATTTGTTTAAGGAGCTAATATTTTTGAGCCACTAGGTACTCTTCCCTTTGCAGTTATCTCGTTCAATTCTCACAACCCTACGAACTAGAAATTACCATACTAAAGATGAGAACATTGAGTTTAGAAAAGCTAAATCGCTCAAGCTAGTAGGCACGTATCTCAAATTCCAACCCAAATTCGGAAGTGTATACGGGCCAACTCATGCTTTTTCTATTCTTGCCATATGGCCCGCTGGACTTAATACACTCAGAAGGTAATTCACACACCTTTGGAGCCAAGCTGCGGTCAGAAAGCAGTTAGGTTATTTTCCAACCCCCCAGGTCAGAGGTTTTTCAGGGGAACACATGCCGTTAAGGATTTGACAATCTACACCTCTGTATTCGTGATGGGGGCCGGGGAGGTAGCAGCTAAACACAGAAGAGAAAGCAAAGAGCAGCTATCAGAAGGGTGTGTGTGAAGAAGGTGCGGAGCGAACTGCCTCTTCCCCTCTACCTACGCTGGTTAATGAGACTCTCCGGTGTAATTCACGAAGCAAGCCTTGGCCAGCTGCATTCCTTATCGCTTCTCAAGAGCTACGTTTTAAACCTTTAGCTTAAATCTAGAAAAGACTAAGGCAAGCAAGGTGTGCACTTCAGACTCAAGTGGAAACTCGCAGGGTGAACCCAAACTAGGGCCACCCCAGCGGCAGTGATTTGAAGACAGTTTTGAAAATAAGTTCGGAAACGGGCGAGTTTGGCTGCGAGACGCGCCTGCCGCAGAGGGGTGGGGCCGCGCTTCCTCCCAGCCCACGCCGCCTCCGCCCGCCACGTGACCCGCTGTGTTGTGGTCCAGCCCGCGTGGGTGGCGGGAGCGGCGGGAGGGCGGGGGCGACGAGGGCCGGGTCACGTGACGGGGTTTAAATCTCCCGCAGCCGGAGCCGCGGGGGCGCCAGTGCCGCGAGTCGAGCGGGAGCAGAGAAGGCGAGGGAGGAGGGCCAGAGAGGCAGTTGGAAGATGGCGGACGAGGCGGCGCTCGCCCTTCAGCCCTGCGGCCCCCCCTCG
>NW_027532406.1:7591477-7629363 GCF_008692635.1 Crocuta crocuta | reverse complement strand
GAAGGAGAGGCTGGGCCGGGCCTACAGGGCCTAACCCGGGAGCCGCCGCCGGCGGACGACTTCTACGACGACGATGACGACGACGAGGGCGAAGAGGAGGAAGAGGCGGTGGCGGCGATTGGGTACCGAGGTGCGCAGGGCGCGGGCGGCTGGGAGTGCGCATCCCCTCCTCCCTTTCTCGGGGCCCCTTCTGGTGTAGGGTGAGGGAGGTTCTCTGGGGCGGACTCGGGGTCAGGGCGGGTGCTGCGGCGTCCTGCTCCCCACCGCGGGCCTCCTTAGCTGTGCGTCNCCCCAGTTCTCCCCCCTCCTCTCCCTCTTTCCCTCCCAGCACGGCCCGCCTGGGCGGCTCTGCGCAGCCGCGGGGCCGCCAAGCTCCCGCAGTTGGTTTTAAAGTAAGTTTCTCTTTCCTCTTACTCTCTTAGCATACAGCCTTTGTTAAACGTCGTTCGCTTTCCCACACTCCTTCCCTCCACACTTAAACCTGCAACTTTTGCCTGTCCCTTGTCTTTTGCAGTTGTCATTGCAAACTGACACACCTGTACAATTGGTGTTTTGTTTTTTTTTCTTGAAGGCGTTTATTTTTAAACTTGTTTTAAATTTTAAGGAGCAAAGCTTTTCCTAAAGTCATAGCCTGCAAAATTTGAAAAGCAAAGACTTTTCTAAAGACGTTACCATTCTGGGGTGCAATTAATGCTGGGTATGGGATCATGGTAGTACCTTGAGTACTTAATATAAATAATACTTTTTTCTGATTATGTGCTTATAATGTTTTTTAGAGTAGTTGTAATTTCGTATGTATGCATATCTGTAACCCTGAAACACGAATTGACATTTTTCTGGCATGCTAAAGCAGATGTGTTGTATATGTCATGTCATCTTTGAGAGTTTGATATTTTTGATCGGAGTTGTTTATGTCTTGGATGGATGTTTGTCTTTATCAGTAAATCTTATCAGTGGACCATTTGGCTATACCTAAGCATTAAGGTCTACATTAGTAAAAACAACCCCTGATTTCAATAAATATAGTTTAATATGGGAAATGAATAATGATGCAAAGAAATCTTTGTGTCTGGTATTATATAAGGGAAGGGCAAATTATTGTAGTTGTATTTGAATGACCTGTTAAATTTTTGACAAGTTAAATGCATTCCCATTTTTTGTGATCAGTCAATTCAGTCTAACTGGATTGCTACTTATTGTGTTTTGATGAAGTACAATTAACTTCTAGATTTTGATGAACTGAAAGTTTTAGATTATGGGCAGAATCCCTAAAGATGAAGACACACTGCTCCTATGAATGGTGCAGGCTGACCCAGTAGGCATTTTTTTTTTTTTTTAACACGTAGTGAGTATGAATGAATGTTCAGTGGTTTATTCAGTGAAAATCTTCATATCTGTTACAGATCTGTATACATTTTAGATTCCAATTGTTTCAGCAGCCTTGAGTTACTTTGGTTTCTTTTGCAGATAACCTTCTGTTTGGTGATGAAATAATCACCAATGGTTTTCATTCCTGTGAAAGTGATGAGGATGATAGAGCCTCACATGCAAGTTCTAGTGACTGGACTCCAAGGCCACGTATCGGTATGCCTTCAGAGCTTTAGAGAATAGTGCCTTTTTCTTGGTATATTTTTTTGTGCCAACTGAAAATACAGTTTTCTGTACCTTTATAACCTGGTGATGAGGTCCTTAGGTACTTCCCGAGATTTAGTATCAGCTTATGTTTCTAGGGAAAGTCTGGTGCTTTGTTGTTTTTGTTTTTGAATAGCCCAAACCCATGGAAGCTGGCCTCTGGTGTTTCTCAGTCAGGTCCTTCTCACACCTGCAGCCCTTTTCACTTGTACCCCTCTGCGGAGTTCTTTTTCTCCATTTAGAGTAGCTTGCTCTCCCTTAATTCAAATCTGTTCTTTTTTTTTTTTTTCCCCTTTAACACTTATTACTCCTTAACAAAGTCTGTATCCAACTTCTTCATTGTCATACTTCCTGTGCTAGAATATAAGCCCCATGGGGGCAGGGATTTTGTTTGGTGTAGTGTTTTGTCAGTGCCTGGCACACAGTTTGTGCTCAATAAATATTAAGTATGTGGATGAAATGGGAAAGTATTTTGAAGAGAACACCATCAGATTTTTATACCAAAGTTACAACATGAGCATCTTGGAAATGATCTTTCTCTTAACATGCTCTCATTCTTTTTTCAAAAGTGTCTTGACTCTTTAAACAGTGGTGATTAGTTCCTGTTTAGTGTCTGTAAATGTTTACTCTATTTTTGGTTTTTTCAAACTGGGAAACTGATCTAAGAAATTTCATGGAAAAAATTATGAATGTTCAAAATATCAATAATGTATGTATCATTTTGGGAGATTGGTGAAGATCAAATTGAAGATTATTACTGGAAAAATTTTAGAAGATAGTAATTGTATATAGACTTCCTGTGGGCTTTTGGGACTGGTACCTTTCCTTAACTGATTTTTAGAACTCTTGTGTACGTAACTTGTGTTATTAATTAATTTGTTTTTACTGCTTTTGTTCAATTTTATCATGGAGGTTCTAGCTACTACAATAGACAAGAAAAATAAAAGGAATCTACATTAGAAAGGCAGTTGGAAAGCTGTTACTATTTGCAGAAGACATCTAAGTAGAAATTTGATGGAAACGTCAAAAACTAGAGTTAAATGATTAGAAGAAAGTTGTAGGATATATCATCATTATTAAAACTGAAGTGTATTCCTATATATTATCAACAATCATAATTTGAAATTTAGACGTGGATATCATTTGTTGGGGTGCCTGTGTGGCTCAGTCGATTGAGCTTCCGACTTCAGCTCAGGTCATGATATCACGGTTCATTCTCAAAGTCATGTTTGAACCCTAGGTCTTGCAGAGCCTGCCTCAGATCCACCACTGTTTCCCTCTCTTGTGCTCCTCCCCTGTCTCTCTCTCTCTCAGAAATAAAACATTAAAAAAAAAAAAAGTGGATATCATTTGCAGTAGCATTAAAAATTAGTAGTTAATTAGACTCTTAAAATATATAGTATTTTATAGCTCAGGGGGATTGCCTAACTCTTTTTATTTGTAATTGATATTTACCTTTCCTTGGCTTTTCATCAAATGATGGTGCTCAAAATGATTAAAAAGACAAAGAAATTGCAGAAGTAGAAACAATTGCTTTGGAAACTTATAAAATTACTTAGAGCGTGAAATTTGGCATGCAGCTCTGGGTGTGCATTCTGGCTTTGCAACTGACTAACTGGGTAATCTTGAGCAAACTATTTTGCCTCTCTCAGTGTTTGTTTTCTTATCTGCTAAACCTCTTTCAGGGAAGATTTATGTGAATTAATAACTGACAGTTCCTGACATTAAATACATATTTAGTAAATGAAGGTGATTATTATCAGCAGTTGAATAATTAATATTTGTAGTCCTTTGATCCAAATCAAATTAACATACTGAATTAAAAAAAAAGTTTATTCATTTTGAGAGAGAGAGCAAACACATGAGCAGGGGAGGGCCAGAGAGAGAGGAAGAGAGAGACTCCCTTCCATCAGCACAGAGCCTTACCTGGAGCTCGATCACACGAACCAGGAGATCAGGACCTGAGCTGAATCAATTGTCACCACCTAGGCACCCCCATTAATTTTTTTTAAGTCTAACATGACAAATACTTTTTTGAAAGAGAAAATATTAAATGATCTAAAGAGTGAATTTTGGTTTTAGAAACCGGAGAGACGAGGCTTGATTCAGGAACTCCAGGGGCAGGCACAACTCTTGATTTGATCTCCCTAATGTCATTGGGGGAGAGCACTAGCACTAAAGAACAAAATACCTTTATATTGCATTTTCTTACTTTGCAAAAAAAAAAAAAACAACTTTAAAGATTGGTAGTTCATTACTTGAAAATAAATGAGGTTTTGAATTACTTGGAAGTGGATTAGATCTAATTCTTTTTTCTCTTGATACAGGTCCGTATACTTTTGTTCAGCAACATCTCATGATTGGCACAGATCCTCGAACGATTCTTAAAGATTTATTACCAGAAACAATTCCTCCACCTGAATTGGATGATATGACACTGTGGCAGATTGTTATTAATATCCTTTCAGAACCACCAAAAAGGAAAAAAAGAAAAGATATTAATACAATTGAAGATGCTGTGAAATTACTGCAAGAGTGCAAAAAAATAATAGTTCTAACTGGAGCTGGGGTATGTAAGATGTATATAACACTAGTAAAAGGGAGAGGTGGTGTATGATTTTTCTTAAAGCTTTTCTAATTAAGAAATATTTTTCTTGTGTAAAAGAATTTATCCTAACATTGATAATGGGAATTTGTGTTTAGAAACTGCTAAAAAAGTACAGCAGCAGTTGTTAAATTGGTTCAGTTTTTTAAAAACCTCTCCAACAACCTTAAAAAAGATTTGTGTTAAACAAATGGAGCCCATTGCAGGGCTCAATTCCAGGACCCTGGGATCATGACCTGAGCCAAAATCAAGAGTCAGGTGCTCAACTGAATAAGCCACCCAGGCACCCCACCCCCCTGAAATAAATTTTTTTTTAACACACTAAAAAAGATTTTTTTAACACACTAAGTGGAGTTAAAGCAAGATTTTTACTTATATTAAACTACAGCTCCTAAAGGAGATGCAGGGAAGTCTGTTTGCAAAATATGTGTCAGAGTCTGATGGAAAAATTGGATATTCCATCTTTATGGGGAAACCAGGAACCTAATTGGTATTCACAAGTAAAATAACTTAGTGTTGGGAAGGCAACAGATTCCTACCTCTCTTTCATTTTAGTTTAAGGTGATGTGATGGTGGTGGCTTGACATTTTTCATTTGTCCTACTTTGGGTTCACACTTAACTAGCTACTTAAGGCTCTTATTGTGTGTTGAATACAGAATATGTTACAAGTTAATGACCTAGTGCAGCTGTTAGAGTAAAATTCAGTCCTGCTTTTTGCCATTTCGAGTTAGGCAGAGTGCTAGTTAATCATAAATGGTTATCAAGTATCATTCTGCTTTGTTCCCAGATGTGATTTAGACTAGTTAGTTTTACTCTGAGGTCAAAATGGAGTCAACTCTGAAAATTGTGAAACAAGTAGTTAACTTCTGAAATCCGTATTTGAAATGCCTGTTAAGGATTAAAAAGCTGTGTCCTAGAGTTAAAAAAATTTTTGATTTTAAATTTATTTTAGAGAGAGTGCATGAGCAGGGAGGGGGCAGAGAGAGAATCTCAAGCAGGTTCCACTAAGTGTGGAGCCTGCATGGGGTTTGATCCCATGACCTGAGCTGAAATCAAGAGTTAGATGCTCAGCCAACTGAGCCACCCAGATGCCCCTACGATAGCATTTTTAAAGAAAATATAGGAATTTAATATTCTTGAAGTAGTAGAATCCTGACCAATGACAGTTTTTTGGTTTTTGTTTTTGAAAATATTTGACTGTGATAGAAAGTCTTGCCTGCTTTCTAGTTAAAATAATTTGAAATGGTTTATTCTCAAATTGCAGTTGCTTTAATTTGTTGGTTAAATGCTTAAAGGTTTAAAATTAGCCTAAAAAAAATAAATCTAGCCTGACTTAAAATTCCTTACCCCATTATGAATAGAAAATGTGGTGGATTGCATTGTACTGGTTATTTGGTTTTTATTTGAATTTGAAATTAGAGCAAGACAGTCTTTTTCTTCTTCAAAATAAATTGTTTTTTTTTTTTTTTAAATGTTTAGAGAAAGAGAGGAGGGCAGAGAGAGAGAGAGAGAGAGAGAGAGAGAGAGAAAATCTTAAGCAGGTTCCATGCTCAGCATGGAGCCCATTGCAGGGCTCAATTCCAGGACCCTGGGATCATGACCTGAGCCAGAATCAAGAGTCAGGTGCTCAACTGAGTAAGCCACCCAGGCACCCCATCCCCCCAAAATAAATTTTTTTTTTTAAGTGTTTTATTTATTTTTGAGAGAGAGAGAGAGACAGCATGAGCAGGGGAGGGTCAGAGAGAGGGAGACACAGAATCCGAAGACAGGCTCCAGGCTCTGAGCTAGCTATCAGCACAGAGCCCGACATGGGGCCAAACCCATGAACCATGAGATCATGACCTGAGCTGAAGCTGGATGCTTAACCGACTGACTGAACCACCCAGGTCCCCCCGAAATAAATTTTAAAGTAAAATATTTTTCAGTTCTTCTCTAATTATGTGATGAAAGAACTAGTAATTATAAATATAGAGGTAAAAGATTTAATTGTATATATTTCAGGTTTCTGTTTCTTGTGGAATACCTGACTTCAGGTCAAGAGATGGTATTTATGCTCGCCTTGCAATAGACTTCCCAGACCTTCCAGACCCTCAAGCAATGTTTGATATTGAATATTTCAGAAAAGATCCAAGACCTTTCTTCAAGTTTGCAAAGGTACTATGAAGTCTTTTTAGCTGTTCTTTGGTCTTCTTTCATGAAAGTATATTATTCACATTTAGTCTTCTTAAGTTTACCATTTATTGTCTGCTAAATTGGGTACTAGTACTGTGGTAGGGTAAGATCACTGAAATAAAGTTATTTCAGTCAGAATTTCCTTCTTCCCAGAAGGAACCTATCATTTACTTTTCATTTTAGGACTGGGTTTATGTTTAACAAAGAGATTAGTTCATATTTTTCGAATTTGCACTTTAGTAATGGCCTTTCCATCACTCAGACTATTTTGGAGGTTAGTAAACCATATGAAAGTAACATCACTGTTTTTGATTTTTAATATTTTTATGGGTCATAATGCACTGTCATCTCTGTTTTGATGTCTTTTATAGTAGCCAGGTTTTAACACATGAGGATTTGCCTAAAAAATTTGTGATTAGGTATGAAGATTATTAGGTTGAATTTTAGTCAAGTTTGCTTTATTTTTCTCTTAGAGCCTCTAGGGCTGCACTGTCTAGTTCAGAAGCCACTAGCCACAAAGGGCTCTTGGTCCTTAAGTGTATTGAAATGTTATGTAAGTGTGGAAGACCTACCAGATTTTGGAAACGTAGTATGGAAAAAATAGAAAATATATCATTATATTCTATACTAACAAATACTGATTATATGTGGAAATAATTTTTTGATATTGTGTCAAAAATTATAATTTCATGCTTTTAATGTGATTACTAGAAAATTTAAAAATTGTGTATATGGCTCACATATTTCTATTGGGCAGCTTTCCTGTAGAGTATGAAGTTTGATAATTACATTGTACCATGCCCAGGAGATTTGAGTCATTAGAAAACTTATATTTTTTTATTCTATAGTTTTCTGGAGAGAAATTATAAAATTGTTATTGCTAAACTTTAATATATTTGGTAAGGGTCTTCTGTATTATTGATTAGTTGTTCATAAATCTAGAAATTAAATGAACCTGGATTTTAATTAAAGAGTGCTACTTTCAAACCATATGGTCTATTTATTATAATTTGGAAAAGCTCTAATGTTCCAGTATTACTGGTACTACTGCATGATTTTGAAGAACAATAAAATATCACTTATAGATTTCTTGAATTGGACCTAGGATATTCATATTATAATAGCTCTAGTTAGTAGAAATCAACAAGTAAGTAACTAGAAATTATTTTGATCTTATATTTGATGATAAAAGTTGATTCACTACTGCATTTATATAATGTTCACTAGATTTTTGCTTTAAATTCTATTCTGAGAGCAAACATGTTGCCCAATCGACTTGTCAGCTTTTTTCCCTATCTTAAGTATATATTAAGTTGCCTACTAAAGGAGTAACCTGACGCATGGGAAAATGTGGTAACTGAGAATAGAAATAACAAGGGTAAGAAACCTTAGTTGTCTCATATACAAACTGGGTTCTCAGTTGTAGCTTAAATTAGCTTTGATATATAAGAATCTGTAGAAGCAATTAAGAATTTCTCTGATAGAGACAAGTTGTAGGAACTTTAAAAAATATACTCAATAGAAATCTAGACTGTGCATACGAGAAAATAAGTGAGTTACAGTAAAAATGGCACACTGTTAATGTCTTATAATGTTTTATAATCACTTGTGTACATCTTTCATGCCACCTGGGAGAAGACAAGTGTGGAGAGGCAGCATTTTTCACTCATAAAAGTTTTGAGAATTTATGTATACTAGTTAATAAAGTGAAAAAACACTAAAAATTGATAGTAATGGTAAAAGACTGAGTTAATTTGGGTCTACAAAGAATAGGGAAAAGCTTAAGGGGAAATAAGTATGGACGTAGAGTGAAAAATCATATTTAAAAGTGGAGGATGGAGAGGGTATGTAAATATTACACAGTATTTCACTAGGTTCTTAAAATGCTACATAAATACTCCTAACATAAAATTTTTTTGCCATTTTTTCTAACTGGGCAGAAAGTTCATAAAAGTAGCTTATGATTTTTTTCAGTTATGAGAAAGTGAATTTAATATGAAGCCATGAAAAGAGGAAACATTACTGGTGAAATTGAGACATTTTGGAAGGAAAGAATTTCTGTACATGTATGGAGGCATCAAGTGTATATAATTATTGAGAAGAAACATAGATTTTATTTAGACAAGAAATCCAAATGAAAGAGAAGTGTGTTAAAGAGGTTACTGGCCCATTCGAGCAGTTTCTCAACCTATTGACATTTTGGGGTGGTTAATTCTTTGCTGTCAGGAGCTTTCCTGTGCATTGGTGGATATAGAGCATCATCCCTGGCCTCCTCCCACTAAATGCTATTCATAACACTCTCTCTCCTAGTCTTGACAATCAAATGCCTCCAGACATTGCCAAATATCCCCTGTAAAATTGCTCCCAGTTTGAGCACAACTGTATTACAGTGTGCTTACCTGTGGTTATCTCTTTGAATTCTTGAATATAAGAACAATTAAGCCCAACATTAAAGCTGTTTAGCCATATTCTGAACCATTATCCTACTGCATAGTAAGGGTTTGGAGTGATAATGAGTTTGGTCATGGTTCTCATGAGTCCAAAATAATTCACTGGTATTGTTAAAAATGAGTGGTTATATTAAGAGTTAAGGTGAAACTGAGGCTATATAAATAACTTTATTTGTTGTTAAAAAGGACTGTGTTCAGAGTATAGATGCTATCCCATATTGAATTCAGTGAATGTTCTTTACCATAGGGGGAATCAAGAAAAAGGGGGAAATATGTACTGAATTTTTATGTACTTAATTCCAAACCTTTATCTTTACATTTATTCAATAAATTATTACTTTTTTGATAATGTGCAAACATAACAGTTTCTGTAGTTATAAAGTTAAGGAATCTTAAAATTAGCTCATTACCTAAAAATTAAAAAATGTAAACCCCCACCCCCAAAAGTCACAGCCCCATTTATCTGTAGACAGTTTTAATGTCCATGTGTATGTGGGTTGCATATAAATGTAAGTATAGTTTTATAGCTGGAATATATATATTATTTTTATAAAAAATGGGCTCTTTTGTCTTTATAATTTCTACTTAATAAAACTTTTAATCTATTAAACCGTTATATATAATTGTCATAATGTTCATCAAGTGGTGTACTGTAATTCCACAAGAGTACATTTTGAGTCCTTCCTACTTACTTTTATTGTAAATAGTGTTGCTATGATTGTCCTTTTTGGTATGTTTCCAGTGTTAGAATAAATTCCTGAACATGAGATTGCTAAGGGTCGATATACTCCTATATACTTCTATCAGAAATATATTAGAAGGCTGGTTTAGCATGACCCTGCTCCTTCCCCATCCGAAAAACCCTCCACAATACATCATTAGCATTAAAATACGTTTAAAAAAATCACTTGCACATGCGTGTTTGTGTGTTGTTGTATTTATGGTTTAAAAATTTCTTCTAATGGTAACAACACATATTTTAGTTAGCTTCTCCCTTCAGTTCTCTCTACCTCTAATCTCTTTCTTCAAAGGTCACTACCATTATAAGATGTATTCTTGGGTATCCTTCCAGGAAAAAGAATGAGTAAAATTGTTTATATAGGAGAGGGGTATTATTTTAAGTTTCCAATATTTTAAAAATAATTACCAACAGAATCATACTCCCTTTTTTCTGCCTTGCTTTTGTTTGCACTACTTAGTAGTCATGGAAATAGTTTCATAATGGCACTTAACAGATACACCTCATTTTTTAAAAGGCTGCATAGTATTATAGTTGTATCACAATGTTTAGTTTCCTGTTAGTGGATACAACTATTAGTTTAATAGATAAAAGTTAGCATCTTCTTACCATATTAGTATTTTGTTTTCATTTATTAGGATAGATGATTGCATTTTACTACTGGCCATGTGTGTATCTTTGAATTGCCTGTTCTTAGCTGTTTTTTTCCTATTGGGCTGCTTTTCTTATGCCGATTTGTGGAGAGATCATGCATCCTTGAGTGTTTTTAAGTAGAATGTGATTGGAATTCCAGCTTGCTGTAATCCCATGAAAATGTGCAAAATGAAGTGTATTTTTTAAAATGTTTTATCTATTTTTGAGAGAGGGTGGGGGAAGGGCAGAGAGAGAGGGAGGCAGAGGATCTGAAGCTGGCTATGTACTGACAGCAGTGAGCCCAGTGTGGGGCTCAAACTCATGAACTGTGAGACCATGACCTGAGCCGAAGTCAGACGCTCAAGCAACTGAGCCTCCCAGGCACCCTGGAAGTATATTTACTTTTTATCTTTATTATTGAGACAGAGGGGAGGGAGAGACAGAATCCCAAGTAGGCTTGGCACTGTCAGCACAGAGCCCAATGTGGGACTCAAATTCATGGAACTTTGAGATCATGACCTGAGTGGAAGTCAAGAGTTGGACACCTGACTGAGACACCCAGGTGCCCCAAAGTGTATTTACTAGACTAGTTTTACTAGATTAGCTTGGATTACCTAATGGCAGTGGTGCTTATTAGCTTAAAAGACAAATAGGAAACTTAATGTTGGAAGGATTAAAAAAAAGGCAGTATGCATTAGTGGTTAAGAGCTACACTTTGGTGTCAAAATTGGATTTGAATGATAGCTCTGCTATGTACTGGCTCTTGTGACTTTTGGCAAGTTTTTTTTTTTTTTAATTTTTTAATGTTTTATTTTTTTCTGAGAGAGCGAGCGTGAGCAGGGGAGGGTCAGAGAGAGTGAGACACAGAATCTGAAACAGGCTCCAGGCTCTGAGCTAGCTGTCAGCACAGAGCCCGATGCGGGGCTTGAACCCACTAACTGTGAGATCATGACCCGAGCCAAAGTCGGATGCTTAACTGACTGAGCCACCCAGGCACCCCTGGGCAAGTTATTTTTGTGCTTTAGGTTTTTCATCTGCAAAATGGCGATGTATGTATCTACAGTAGAGTCTGCAAACTTCAGTATAGGGCCAGGTAGTAAATGTGATTTTCTTTGTGAATGATACAGAACTCTGTCATTTTTGATTACCTTTCCAACCAAAATGTAAAAATCCAGTCCTCATTCTGGACTACAGCATTATAATAAATAGCGTGGAGCCTACTTAAAAAAAAATAGAGGGAATAAGGGATAAGGCACAGAAAGGGTCATTCCGGTAAGGTAGAGTCTTGGTACACTTGTTCCAGGCCTGTGCTAGAGGTATTCATTTATTCATCTTATGAGTTAGGCATGCTGTTCTCACTGTCCTTATTATCTTAGAACCTATTTTGTTTGTAGCCTAGCATATTGTAGTATTTGTTGTAAAAACTTTTTTTGGTAAAAACAGCTATTTCCAGAGAGCTTAGTAAGTAAGCTACAAAGCATCATTGGGAGAAAACAGTGGTTAGTATAGCACAGTCCATTAGTTAAAAGCATAATGTAGCTTTTGGTTTTCTATGAAACACAGCTTTAATAAGCCCTTCACTTGTTACTTCTTTCTTATATGCATTGTCTGTTTTTTACATTGCAAAGTTGTCAATGAAATTCATGATAAAAATTTGAAAGTGAGGCAAAGTTTTTGGATTTTTGTATAACATTTTCAGTTGCTTTTGGACATGTACATCGTAGTTTTTATAATGACATTTGCTTATTATTTTTATGTAAAAAGTATCCCTATTGATTTCTTAAAATTTGAAATGTTAAGTTAAAAGTAAAGTATAACCTTATTAAACTTTTTTTGTATAATGTCAGAAGTTGGAAGTTCCCCCACCTCAATTTATAGCTTGTTTGTATCCTTCTGTGTTTATATGAGTGTATACATGTGGATATAAATACCGTTTTTGTTTAATAACAAAACAACAGAAAACCAAACTATACACACTGGTGGCTAACCTGCTTTTTTTAACATGTCATAGGACCATTTTCCAGGTCAGTACATCTAGACCTCTCACATTCATTTTAATGGCTGCATACTCCACTATTACGGACGTACTATATTTCTACAACCGGTCCCCTATTGATGGACATACGGTTGTGTCTGATTTTTTGCTAGCATTGTAATACGTTAGAGGCTGTAATGAATGGTAAGGAAGTAGGTAGCATTACTACTTTCAAGAAAAAAGAGAAGAAACTTCCTTTGCCATAGTCACTTACTAAATGAAATTTAATAAAAACACTGTCAAAAGTTGAGAGGACCAAAATTGATACTTTTTTTCTGATCTTTTTGCCATGTGTATATCTGAATTCTTTGTTTTTAAAGAAGAAACAGCATTGAAGCATTATTTGGGGGGAAAAACACACACACAAAATCCAGCAACTCAGCATTCATGAGCAACTCTATACTATACCAGTATGTGCCTGTGCAGTGGAAGGAAAACAATTTTGGTAAGGAATTAAAACTTTAGCTTTAAACTTCCAACAGGTTGATATTTATAATGAATGATGAATAAACAACTTTTAATATTGTGTTGACAGTGCCTTTTTTAGTTTTTAAAAGAAGTCACCATACCTTTGATATCTTTAATTTCAACTTAAACTTTTCTTTTTCCTTAAAAACAACAACAACAACAACAAGATACCCCAAAAAACCTGAATTCGCAGCCAACAAAATTTAGATATATTCTCAGGTGTATATTTCTTCTTTTATTTAACATTTGTTAGAGATGCTTATGGGTTGACTTTTTCCTTCAAGGGGCCAAGTTCACTAATTGCTGAGTTTTATACATCTTACAGCAGCAGTCCTTTTGTAGGTGTGTGTTGCAACCATCTAGATGCTTTGAGATGCTCATGTATTGTTTTTAATTTATTTATACATGGGGGACTATCATGGTAGGTTTTTTGGTTAAACCTAAATATGACATGTGTAATCTTTTTTCTACCTTTTGCATTATGTAGGAAATATATCCTGGACAATTCCAGCCATCTCTCTGTCACAAATTCATAGCCTTGTCAGATAAGGAAGGAAAACTACTTCGGAACTATACTCAGAACATAGATACACTGGAACAGGTTGCAGGAATCCAAAGGATAATTCAGTGTCATGGTTCGTAAATTTCAGAATTGCTTTCTGTTATTTAGTTTTTTTAGGAAAAAATAGGATTAGAAAGTAGGCTACCATCCAGCACTGGAGATTTATTTAGTCAGGTTAACTGATCAGTAGCAAATAAATTTTAAAAAGTAGAATGCAAAGAGTGAAACCAGAAGTATTGGCCTTGATACTTAATTGTACAAAACATCAGATTAATGTTCTGTTGTGTTTCAAAAGGGGTAGCAGTTGTATTCCATTAAATTCCTCTAAATAACCTTTTTTGGTTACAAAAGTAATAATTAGCTATGTAAAAAAATAATGACTTTTTTTAGGGTATGAAACTAAAGGAACAAGGTAGTTTAGATGTATAGAATTTAGAAATTTGGAACTCTTTAAATTTAAAACAAGTAGGAACAGACCGTTTCCTTATGTATCTAAACTTGTTTTTTTAAAAAGTATATTTATTTATTCTAAGAGGGAGAGAGAGCATCCCAAGCAGGCCCTGCGCTGCTAGAGCAGAACCCAACCTGGGGTGCAATCCCACAAATCACAAGAGCATGACCTGAGCTGTAATCAAGAGTCAGACATGGGACACCTGGTTGGCTCAGTCAGTCTAACTCTTGGTTTCGGCTCAGGTCATGATCTCAGTTTGTGAGTTTGAGCCTCACACTGGGCTCCACGCTGACCGGTGCAGAGCCTGCTTGGGATTCTCTCTCTTCCTGTCTGTCTCTGCCCCTCCCCTCCTCACTCTCTTAAAATAATTAAGCTTAAAAATAGACACTAACCTGCTGAGCCACCCAGGTGCCCCCGAACTGTTAGTAATGTACAGCTGTTAAGCTAAGGTCACACAGTTGTAACCTTCCAACTCTGCAGAGTTTTGCTCTGGAGGAGTTGGTTTATTTTGTGGCGCTTGGCTGGCTCAGTTAGTAGAATGTGTAACTCTTAATATTGGGTTCTGAGTTTGAGCCCCATGTTGTGGATAGAGTTCACATAAAACAGAAAAGAAAAAGAATAGCTTTAGGAAGAGCACTATATCAATATCTCGGTAATTGAGGATTGGATTGTCTGTATTTATTAATATATATAAGTATTTTAATTATTCATCCCTGAGATTTCCTTGTGGAGTCTTCGTGTTTAGAACCATTGTGGTATGTTTTAAGAAATAGAAGCATTCCTTTAATAAAGCGTGTGTGTGTGTTGGTTATTATAGGTTCCTTTGCAACAGCATCTTGCCTGATTTGTAAATACAAAGTAGACTGTGAAGCTGTACGAGGAGATATTTTTAATCAGGTAATTCATCATCTATACTTGAGGAATTGTGCTTGTCTCTGATCTGTTTCTTCTTTTGCCTCCGAATTCTTTTTTTCCTGAAAGTATGTGGTACAGAGAGTGTTAACCACTGGGGGTGCTGATGAAATATACAAGAGCCTCTTAATCCCTTAAATTGAAAACATGGCTCTATAATGTCTCTAAAAGGATGATATAGGCTCCTTAATATCTAAGTTAAAATAAAAGCCCAAATCCTAAGTGAGGCATTGCTCTGTTAGAGTTGCTCCTTACTCTTCTTCTTTTTTTTTTTTTTCAATTTTTAAAAAATGTTTATTCATTTTTTGAGAGGCAGAGCGTGGGTGGGGGAGGGGCAGAGAGGGAGGGAGACACAGAATCTGAAGCAGGCTCCAGGCTCCAAGCTGTCAGCACAGAGCCGGATACGGGGCTCAAACTCATGAACCACGAGATCATGACCTGAGCCAGAGTCGCACATTTAACCGACCGCGCCACCTAGGTATTCCTCCTTACTCTTCCTTTTTAAAATTGTCTGTTGGATTTTGAGTTTTAAATTCTTGGTAATTCCTTAAAACATTTAAAAAGTTATTGTAAGAGATGTTTCATTTATGATCACTGCCAAAAAAAAAAAAAATTCATGAAAATAATGTCAGAATAAAAACCATCCAGAATGTAAATTCTGTGTGCTTAGCTGCATATATAGTTAATCATACATGGTGAGGGTAGCATGTTAAAATGGAATCATATCTTACATTTTTTAAAGGATTAAGGTTGTGTGTGTGTATGTGTGTGTGTGTATGTACATATATACAGATGCTGGTTTTTCTTAATCTGCAGTAAACTCTTAAATATCAAATGTAGGTCCAATGGATATACACCAGTAATAACCCCTTTGTGTTTTATTGTATGTTAATAAAGTAATTATTGACCCTTGATATTGCCATTGAGGTTGTATCCAGTTTTCCCTGCTATTTATCCACAGCTCTTCTGTTTTCTTTGATAACTTTTTTCCCTAAGGACTTAAAGCATGTATAGCTCTTTCCACAGGCTTCTCCACTTCAGTTTGAAAACCTGTCTTTTTTTTTTTTTTTAAATATTTCCCAGAATTCTAATTTTTTTTGATGTTTTTTTTTTCCCCGCTGAGAGAGAGTGTGAGCAGAGGAGGGTCAGAGAGATGGAGACACAGAATCCGAAGCAGGCTCCAGGCTCTGAGCTAGCTGTCAGCACAGAGCCCAATGTGGGGCTCGAACCCACAAACCGTGAGATCATGACCTGAGCAGAAGTCGGACGCTCAACCGACTGAGCCACCCAGGCTCCCCTAATTCTTTATTTATTTATTGTTTTTAAATCTTTTAATTCTGGTATAGTTAACATATAGTGTTCTGTTAGTTTCAGGTGTACAACATAGTGATTCAACTTCTTTGATCATTTTGAAATACATTCTTCGTGTGTAATTGTTGACTCTGTCTAACTTTGGCTCTTTTCTTCCCCATCTCAACCCAAATCTGGAACATGTAGGTGGTTCCTCGTTGTCCTAGGTGCCCAGCTGATGAACCACTTGCTATCATGAAACCAGAGATTGTCTTTTTTGGTGAAAATTTACCAGAGCAGTTTCATAGAGCCATGAAGTATGACAAAGATGAAGTTGATCTCCTCATTGTTATTGGGTCTTCCTTGAAAGTAAGACCAGTAGCACTAATTCCAAGTAAGTTGGTGATGATTTTTAGAGAATACTTCTGCATGTATTGCCATGGGTTGTGGGGTCTGTACAATGGACCCCAGTGATTTTATTCTCTAGTTAAAGAGTGGTAAAGAGCCAATTTTATTTTCTAGGTGACATTTCGTTCACAAAGATTGGTTAATATATTTTGGTGCAGGGGTTGGGTGGAAGGGTTGTCAGAACAGAAGTAATGTCAAATTAACAAGGGAAACAGTTCAGGTTTTCAGTGGAATGTGTTTTTAATATGACAGGAGTTAGCTTCAGCTGAGTTACATGTGTTTAGGAAACATATGTAATCTTAATCTATGTGTTCTAGTCTTAATTTGATTAAAGTTGTCGAGCTTTCAAATTTAGTTGATTTCAGGTCCAGTAAGTTGAAATGTATATATAGCTGGATACAAGTGTAATATACTCACATTAGAGAATTTGGAGGATCATTCTGATTGGTCTGTTTATATAAGAGTCATGCCTTGTGATTAATATCCTATGTGGACCAGCTTTGCCCATAAGGGTGTTTGTGTGTATGAAAATGCTCAAATATAATTTAAGTCCCTTTTACTCAGGAATATTTAACATGTGCTTTCATACTATCTTTTTTCTCCCTCTAGTGAGGAAGCAAAAGGGAGAGGAAGATAGAGGCACTAATTCAGTAGCATCAGGTGTGCCCTAAAAGGTGAGGGAGAAAGAGAGGAGAGAGTATCGAACTCTTAACCAGAGAATTAAATTAGACCCTACTTCAGCAGTCATGTAGGCACCCAGAGCAAACAGTGGAAGAAACAGGAGTTCAACTCTACAGTTCTGCATCTTTTTCCTACTTACATGTGGTGGCTTTGTTTAACTCCTATAGCTGTGAAATTCTTTGAAAGTAGAATATAGAATAATTTGTAATTAAAACATGAAGTTTAATGAATAAGTTCCTTTACTTTTGAGTTATTTTTTCTCTTTAAAGGTAAGGCAGAAAAATTCTTAAAAACTTTCCGTGGGGCAGTGTAATAGTGTGTCGGTAATAGGCAAAGGCAAATTTTTAAAAATGTAAGACACAGGTATATGTGGAAAATAGGTTTGTGTGAACTTCTTCGCATTATATCAGGAACCATTTCGGTAGAATAACGATCACTATGTGCCAAGAAGTTTCTATGCATTTAACATATATTCTCACTACAACCTGGTGAAAAAGTACTGTTATTATCTCCATTATATATAGATAAGGAAATTTAGGTACAGAGTAGAAAACTCAGATTGCTCAGAAGTAATTAGGTGATGAGAAACAGGACCTGAAATTTTATAAAGATGTTTAAATGCTCATCTGTTTATTTGACATCTTGATGAAATGTGATGGGTTGGTTTAGTAGTAATGGTGGGTTTCTTTTTTGATATTGGGAGCATGTTGGATTTTTGCATAGTGCATTTGTTGTGGCTTTATTACCTTAGCTCCCTTCCCTTTTTCTAATGCATTTTTCACCTTAATTTTAGGTTCCATACCCCATGAAGTGCCTCAGATACTAATAAATAGGGAACCTTTGCCTCATCTGCATTTTGATGTAGAGCTTCTTGGAGACTGTGATGTCATAATTAATGAATTATGTCATAGGTTAGGTGGTGAATATGCCAAACTTTGCTGCAACCCTGTAAAGCTTTCAGAAATTACTGAAAAACCTCCACGAACACAAAAAGAGTTGGCTCATTTGTCAGAGTTGCCTCCCACACCTCTTAATATTTCAGAAGACTCAAGTTCACCAGAAAGAACTTCACCACCAGATTCTTCAGTGATTGTTACACTTTTAGACCAAGCAGCTAAGAGCAATGTTGACAATCCTGAGGTGTCCAAACCAAGAGATCATATGGAAGAAAAATCACAGGAAGGACAGAATTCTACTAGGAACATTGAAAGTGTTACTGAACAGCTGGAAAGTCCGAATTTAAAGAATGTTGGTTCTAATACTGGGGAAAAAAATGAAAGAACTTCAGTTGCTGAAACAGTGAGGAAGTGTTGGCCAACTAGACTTGCAAAGGAGCAGATTAGCAAACGACTTGATGGTAAGGAAACACTGTTGAACTGTTTTGAAGGTATAATTATTTTAACAAAATATTTGAAAGAAATAAGCAATTTTGGCAGGTTAGGTGATAGTGTATAGCTTTATGTAACAGAAGATTATGTTTAGAGAAACTGTAGAGTTGAGAATTTAACCTAGAGAAAGGATAAACAGCAGTATTGTACGCTAGAGGAAGGAATAGTGTGTTTAATTAAAGTGTTCTCTGTACCTTATTTCTCCAGGAAATGAGAAGGTAAGCATTGAATTGGGAAGAAAATTGGGAAATATATTGTGTTCTGCCATTGTCTGGTGAGCTCTAGCTTGTAGAAATGATGACTTAGATTTGGGTGGTTACTGTAGGGTAGCTGCTTTATTTATATACATTATCTGATTTTAATCTCATGAGGTAGGAACTGTTACTTTGCTGCTGCTGGTGGAGAAACTGAGACCCATTGAGGTTAAATACCCTGTGCAAGGTTGACAATTAGGACATGGAAGAGCCAAATTGGATTCTAGGTCTATCCTCAGAACCTGTCCTCTTAACCAGAAGGCTGTGTTGTCTCAAAGCAGAAAAACATCTCTGATCCTTCTCCATAGAATTAAGAATAGCATCTACCCTGTTTTTTGTTTTAACTGAAATTTAGTTGGCACAATATTAGTTTCAGGTGTACCACAGTGATTAGATACCTTATGAAATGCTTACCATGAGAAGTGTAGTACGATCTGTCACTATAGAAAGTTAGGGGCGCCTGGGTGGCTTAGTCGGTTGAGCGTCCGACTTTCGCTTAGGTCATGATCTCGCGGTTCGTGGGTTCGAGCCCCGCGTCGGGCTCTGCTGAATGCCAGCTCAGAGCCTGGAGCCTGTTTCGGATTCTGTGTCTCCCTCTCTCTCTGACCTTCCCCTGCTCACGCTGTCTCTCTCTCTCTCTCTCTCCTAGAAATAAATAAAAATATTAAAAAAAAAAAAAAGTTATTTCAACACCCCACCCTCCCTTCCCTTCTGGCAGTCACCAGTTCTATTTTTATGAGTCTGTTTTGTTTTTTAGATTCCATATGTAAGTGAAACCATATGGTATTTGTTTTTCTCTGACTGACTTTACGTAATACCCGCTAGATCTATCTGTTGCAAATGGCAAGATTTTATTTTTTTTTATGGCAAAGTAATACTCCTTTGTATTAATACAGGACAACTTTATCCATTCATGTATAGATGGATATTTAGGCTGCTTCCATATCTTGATTATTGTAAATAAATACTGCAGTGAACATAGGGGTACACATACCTTTTCAAATTGGTGTTTTTGCTTTCTTAAGGAAGATACCCAGAAGTAGAATTGCTGAATTCATCTTTATTATTTTCTATTTCTCACTTTTTGAGAAACCTCCATACTGTTTTCGGTAGTGGTTGCACCAGTTTACATTCCTACCAGCGAGCACTTCATGAGGGTTCACTTTCCTCCACATTTGTGGCTAAACTTGTTATTTGTTTTTTTGATAATTAACCATTCTGACAGGTGTTCATGATCTCATTGAAGTTTCAGTTTGCATTTTTCTGATTAGTGATGTTTAGCATCTTCATGTGTCTGTTGGCCATCTGTATATCGTCTTTCGGAAAATGTCTATTTGGGGCCTGTGCCCATTTTTTTTTTTAAGTTTTTATTTTTTAACTAATCTCTACACCCAGTGTGGGGCTTGAACTCACAATCCTGAGATCAAGAGTTACATGCTCCACTGACTGAGCCAGCCAAACACCCCTGTTTGGGGCCTTTGCCCATTTTTTAATTGGGTTGGGTGTTTTTGCTGTTGTATGTTCTTTATATAATCTGGACATTAACCCCTTATCAGATACATCTTTTGCAGGTATCTTCTCCCACTCAGTAGGTTGCTTTTTTGTTCTGTTGTTTCCTTCTCTCTACAAATTAATATTTTTAGTTGATGTAGTCTGTTTATTTTTAGATCTTTAATCAGTTTTGTGGGTGTTTGTGGTGTGAGAAAGTGGTTGAATTTCATTCTTTTGCATGTAGCTGTCTCGTTTTCCTTAACACCATTAATTGGCTAGACTGTCTTTTCCTCGTTGCATGTTCTTGCCTTCTTTATCATACATTAATTGACCATAGAAGTCTGAGTGGATTTCTGGGCTCTCTATTCTGTTCATAGATTTATGTGTCTTATTTTTGTGCTAATATGGTACTGTTTTGATTACTGTAGCTCTGTAGTATAATTTGAAATCAGGGAGCATGATCCTCCTTTCAGTTTTGCTCTTTCTCAAGACTGTTTTGGCTATTCAGGATCTTTGTGATTCCACACACATTTTAGGATTATTTGTTCCAGTTCTGTGAAAAATGCTATTGGTATTTTGATAGGGATTGTATTGAATCTATAGATTTTTGATAATATGGACATTTTAACAATATTAATTCCAATCCATGAACATAGGTCTTTAAATTTGTCTTCAGTTTCTTTTCATCAATGTCTTAGTTTTCAGACTATAGGTCTTTCACTTCCTTTGGTTAAACTCATTTCTTGGTCATTTTATTTTTAGTCTTTGATGCAGTTGTAAATGGGATGGATTACTTAATTTCCCTTTCTATTACTTCACTGTTAGTGTATAACTGTATAGAAACATCTACCCTGTTTTGACTCATGAGAACGCTTTACCAAGTAGTATGGTGAAACATCCTAATTTAATAAATAAAAAAATATATATACTAACTTAGATATAACAATGTTGTGCAACTTAAAACATTAAGTCAGGTCCCATGGGTAAACTGACATTTTAGGCCAATGTATTATGCATTGTAATCATTTACCATAAGTGAATTTTAGTTCAGTTGAATAAGCCTTCATGCCTTTTCCATACCAGGCACACTGTAGTTAAGTTCTGGATTATACAGTGATCAATCTATTGGTGTTTGTGTAGAATTATAAAAGTAGCTGATTAAACAAAAATAGGTGATATATAGAAACATTGAAGCTGCTTGGAAGGGATTAGGTTACAGAAGGCTTTCCAAAAACCTGATTTCTGACCTTGGTCTTGATTGATATGTGGAGAGTTAAAAGTAAAGGACATATTCCAGGAGAAACTTGAAGAAGCATAGAAGAATGCTTAGGTTTATAAATGTGGCAAGAATCAGTAGAAAAATTGCTGTCTAGTCAACTGGTATCATATACAATGGCAACCTGTATACTGAAAGACTTTTGTATTTGAGATTTTGTGTTATCTTTTTTGTTTTTTTAACGTTTATGTATTTTGAAAGCATGCGCGAGGCGGGGAGGGAAAGAGAGACTCCACACTGTCAGCTCAGAGTTCTACACAGGCCCCAATCTCACAAACCCATGAGATCTGACATGAGCCGAAATCAAGAGTTGGACTGAGCCACCCAGGCGCCCCTCTTTGAGTATCTTTTTGACATCTGGGTCAAACACAGAAAACTCTCTGCCCCAGGAAACAAAAATTAAACTTGGATCAGTCTCTAGATTTTTCTCTACCAATTTAGGCCTTAAAGGTACAGGCTTTGGAATTAGACCCAAGTTGTCTCAGATTTACTGGGGCAAAGTTTTTAATCTGTTTCTTAATTTGTAAAATGGGAATAAAATTGTTTACATGGCAGCATTGTGAGAATTTAAAAAGATAACTGGTGTAGAGTGTAAAATTGCAGCTGTTAAAAAAAAAATTACCACACTAGTCTTTTTTTTTTTTTTTTGGAGAGAGAGCAAGTGGGTGAGGGACAAAGGGAGAATGAGAGAGAGAATCTCAAGCAGGCTCCAGACCATCAGCACAGAGCCCTATGCAGGGCTGGAACTCACAAACCGTGAGATCATGACCTGAGCCAAAACCAGCAGTCGGGTGCTTGACTAAGTCACCCAGGCAGCCTTACCACACTAGAGTTAATTTATTTTTGTTTACCATGGTTTGTCGGTAAGGTCAGATTGAAAAGGAGAAAGGAGCACATATGAAGCAAACTAAGTCTGTCTTGATGGTTCCCAAGAATAAGCAAAAACAGGTATAGGATTTTTGGATTCAGAAATAATAGATTATTCTGTTCATCAGGTGGGATAGAGCACAATGAAGCATTTTTAGAAGCGTGTGCCAAAACTATAGAAAAATGTACAACTTCAGGACCCCTCAGTAAAAGACACATTAAGAAGTGTCAAGTGGCTTTGTTAGCTAGAATAAAGGTACTCTCCTCCAATCATGGAAGTTAATACTAGTGGCTTAGAAGACGAATACTGTGTATTCTCCCAAAACAGAAGGAAATAATTGGTTTTCACATTGCAATTTGTGATGTTAATGGAATGTGAAATCAGTTTTGTGTGTTCAGATCAGAATTATACACATACGAGGTTGTTCAAAGTGAGAATCTGGGTCATGATGGGGTATAAAGTTTGAAAGCTATTTTGAAGAGAAACCTGGATATGCTTGACAGATGGCATGTCACTTCAACTATGTTAGTAGCCAGGTTTTTGTGAATCAGTCTGGGATGTGGTGCAGTAAATAATGACATTTATTTTGTGTAGAAAGATTTAAGTTCGAAGTTACTTGTTCTTGTGAATTCCAGGGTAGAAAACATTTCATCATTAATGTTTAAGGTTCCCACCAAGAGGTGCTCTTAACCTGGGACCTATAATAGCTTAGGGTGAGGGAGGGAATTCTCTTTACCATTATATGTCACATGTTATAATGTGAATGCACATTTTGGTGGGGGTTGGAGAAGACAGGTTAACGTCCAATTCTGGATCAGCGTTTCTCATAATGTGTCTAGGACTCTGGTAAAAATAAATACTGATTGGGGCGCCTGGGTGGTTAGTCGGTTAAGCGTCCGACTTTCGCTTGGGTCATGATCTCGCGGTTCGTGGGTTCGAGCCCCGCGTCAGGCTCTGTGCTGACTGCCAGCTCAGAGCCTGGAGCCTGTTTCAGTCTGTGACTCCCTCTCTCTCTGACCCTCCCCTGTTCACGCTGTCTCTCTCTCTCTCCTAGAAATAAATAAAACATTAAAAAAAAAAAATACTGATTCAGTAGGTGGGTGGTGGGGCCTGAGAATCTAAACTTCTAATAAACTGTCAGGTGATGACATTGCCTGCATACTACACTTTTGAATAGGTGGTGAAGCTCTTAATGAATTAAAACTCTTAATTTTAGGTTCATCATCTAAAGTTAAATGAAAATAATGAAAGTGCTTTGAAGGCATTTATACTTTAGAGAAGCACATATATTCGGTGAACATGAATTGAGTAATGTAGGCTGGCCTGGATATTTAATATCATGAGATCTGTTTGGAGGAGTTGGTTAAGCTTTATTGAACATTGTCCTCTACATTCATATTTAAGCAACTTAATAGAGTTGTGAAAATCACTTAATTTTCCAGATGAGGAAATTGAGGCATAGAGACAACTGCCTGAATTTATGAAGCTGGCAGGTGGCAGAACTAAGATTTGCAGCTAGGACTGGAGCTTGTTTTTAAAGACCGCTATTGTAATAACCATTAGTAATGACACTCCGGTAAAGGCAGAGCTGGAATGTACAATCAAAGTTAGTCTTAAAAAAACTTGGAATAATTTATTTCTCTTTTGTTAACTGTATTTCAGATAATCAGTATCTGTTTTTACCACCAAATCGTTATATTTTCCATGGCGCTGAGGTATATTCAGACTCTGAAGATGACGTGTTATCCTCTAGTTCTTGTGGCAGTAACAGTGATAGTGGAACATGCCAGAGTCCAAGTTTAGAAGAACACTTGGAGGATGAAAGTGAAATTGAAGAATTTTATAACGGTTTGGAAGATGATGCTGATGTTAATGAGAGAGCTGGAGGAACTGGATTTGGAGTTGATGGAGGTGATCAAGAGGCCGTTAATGAAGCTATATCCATGAAACAGGAAGCAACAGACATTAATTATCCATCAAACAAATCATAATGTATTAATCGTCCAGGTACAGGAAATGTTCCACCAGCATTAGGAACTTTAGCATGTCAAAAGGAATGTTTACTTGTGAATTCAACAGAACAAGGAAACCAGAAAGGTGTAATATTTATAGACTGGTAAAATAAGATTGCTTTTTCATGGGTAATTTTTAACTTCTTATTTCTGTACTTGTACACTCAACACTAACTTTTTTTAAAAGAAGGGTACTAAGTATCTTTAATCACCTATTGGTCAAGACTTTTCTTTTAAAAATTCATTTGTATGATACATCCGTTATGTATATATAATTTTGTTCTTGCCTAGTGAGTTTCAACATTTTAAAGTTTTCAAAAAGCCATTGGAATGTTAAATTAATGTAAAGGGAACAGCTTATCTAGACCAAAGAATGGTATTTTCACACTTTTCTTTGTAACATTGAATAGTTTGAACTCCTCAGATGTCTGTTCTGCTAAACTTTTGATTCTTTATTAGCACAATTACCTATTTTTAAACACTGGCATTTTCCAAAACTTGTGGCAGCTAACTTTTTAAAAATCTCATAACCTGCAGTGTGTGTAGAAGGGAGTCAACAATATGTGGGAGAGCACTTAGTTGTCTTTGCTTTTTAAAGGAAGACTTGGTGCTAAGAATTTCAGGAATATTGTATTGAAATGAAGACGGCTTTTGTACTTCCTGTGGACATGTAGTAATGTCTATATTGGCTCCTAAAACTAACCTGAAAAACTACAAATAAATGCTTTGGAAATGTTTCAATTGCTTTAGAAACAATAGTGCCTGCCTGGGTACCCTTAGTTTCAAGAATATTTGCCATTGTTTAAATACCTATCACTGTGGTAGAGCTTGCATCGATTCTTTCCCACAGGTATTCAACTGCCAAGATGTGAATATGCAAAGCCCTTATGAATCTATAATAATGGTACTTCAGCTGGGAAGAGTGTAATATTTTGGACTGCTGCTTTTCTTTTCCATTAATGAGGAGAGCAACAGGCCCCTGATAACAGTTCCAAAGTACTAAGATGTTAATTATAACTCAGCCAGTAAGTACATGTCTCCTTTGGGGAGGATTTGGTGTAATAGACACCAAACTGCTAGCCTAGTATTACAGAGATGAACACAACGTAACTTGTAATAGCAGAACAGTTTATGAAGTTAGTTCCTGTAACATCTTTATTTAAAAGCTTAGCCTGCCTTAAAGCTAGAGATCAAACTTTCTCAGCTGCAGAAGCTTCTAGCCTTTCAAAAAAAAAAGTTCATACTTTATAAAATTGCACAGAGCAGTTTATTTTCCAGACCTTTTCCCCACATTACTCCCCAATTATAAAGTATTCCTATGTTGCTTTAGTATTTATTACAATTTTAAAAAAGGGTTTGAAATATAGCTGTTCTTTAGGCATAAAATACCCAGCTAGGACTGTAACTGCCAGAGAGAAGAATTTTATTGAATGGCCATCTCCCTACCTAAAAGATGTTTCAGTCTGAATTTATTTGGCTACACTGAAGAATGCAGTATATTTAGTTTTCCATTTGCATGATGTGTGTTTGTGCTATAGATGATATTTTAAATTGAAAAATTTGTTTTAAATTATTTTTACAGTGAAGACTGTTTTCAGCTCTTTTTATATTGTACATAGTCTTTTATGTAATCTACTGGCATATGTTTTGTAGACTGTTTAATGACTGGATATCTTCCTCCAACAACTTTTGAAATACAAAACCAGTGTTTTATACTTGTACACTGTTTTAAAGTCTATTAAAATTGTCATTTGGCTTTTTTCTGTTAACTTACATTGTTTGAGATATAAAGTTTAAAAGTCTTACAGAATTTGTATAGTTCTGAGGGCCATGTGAAGATGCTTTCTTCTCACATTTCTTCATTCACCTTACAAGAGTAACTAGAATGCTACTGAAGCAAACACTGGTAATGCTGGTTGTAGCATCACCACCAAAAGTTTCATAACTAGTACTTTAGTTCTAGGCCCAGTAGCCTAAAACTGTTTGTTAGGTGAAAGGTGGGAGAGAGAAACAAGGCAGGGCCTAAGAAAGAACTTCACCTATGAAAGACTTGACATAGGCTTAGGACTTCTTTTGGGATTAGGGGGGACAGTAGAGAATAGTGGAAATGTGTATATGTGCTATAAAAGCCAGGTTATCTGTGAAGCACAGGTTAACACAAGTCTTAACATAGGAGCGTGTGCACAAAAAATGACTGCACATTCAAGTTCTTGAGGGACAAAGTACAACAAGAAGCCAGAAACATGCCCCTCAGAAAATGTGATGAATAAAGCCTTGACTGGCAGTTTCCTGCTCTCAGGTCTCCTGCCTTCCTCACCAGCAAACTTTCAAAGTGAACTTAAAATACTACTCTGTCCTGGTATGTCCTGTTTGCACTAGAAAAGTTACCTTTAAAATCTCCTCCTCAGATGTTGTAATGAAACAGCAACTTGAATTCTATATATGCACAAAATGGGAAGGTAGTTCACATCTTAAAAAGTGGTTGTGTGGTCAAGTACTTATGCTAAGTACATGTTTAGACAACAGCTAATTTTAAGCCTTGTATTCAATACTATTCCAGGTCTCCTTGGTTAATGCAGTATAATTTCACTGGTTGTACTACCCTAATTGACACATGGTTTAATTAGCATTGTTCTTCATGGTTTCTAAAATAATGGGGTGCCTTCAATCAATGGCTTCATCATCCATTACTAAGCATTATTTGGGAAGTTTTATTTGAAAGCATTCTTAATTCCTGGACTTGTAACCTAGAAGGGGAGTGTGTGTATGCACACCCTGACCTTTCCTCTCCTCTGAAATGAACAGTCTAAAGCCTTAAGATAGGATGCTAGCAGAAATATGGAAAAATGGTCAAATAACATGTATATATATGTATGTATGTATCCTGGACATCAGCTCCATTTAATTGGCAAAAAGACCTGTGCATAGCATGATTTTTAAAAAAAAGTACCCCCACGGGTACCTGGGTGGCTCATTCGGTTAAGCATCCAACTTTAGCTCAGGTCGCGATCTCATGGTTCGTGGGTTTGAGCCCCCCATTGGACTCGCTGCTGTCAGTACAGTCTGCCTCGGATCATCTGTCTCCCTCTCTGTGCCCCTCCCCTGGTCAGGCTCTCTTCCCTCTCTCAAAAATAAACATTGAAAAGTACCCCCCGGTGATTCAAAGTATAGCAAGGCTTGAGAAAGGAAAAATTGGGGGGTTCCCTTCTGCATTTAACACTCCATTCCAGGAGGGCTTGGCCTCACCGGGAAGGAGCAGACTTGAATGAAACAAGCTGACTTCTCAATTTCTCTCTAGAGGTAGTAGTTCACCAATTAGCAAACACTAGCAAGTATAAGGAGCTATCGAAATACGGTGAATTCCTTAGTAAAGAAACTACCATAGGGAATATGGATGGCCAATGTGCACCAGAGGATGGGCAGTTGGGAAGTAGCTGAGAACAGGAACACCTGCCCTTGCTCAGCTAGCCACACACTCCTCAGGGGAAGACCGCCCTATTACACTTTGGGGACTTTTTGTTAAACTAAATACAGTAAAAACCAAATGTAAGAAAGGCCAAAAATCTGTTCGTAGAAATTAGCCCTAATGAGTGCTTCTTATGAGTGGACCCTAGAAGAATGCCATGACAACTGAAGTCTCCAGTTTTAAAAACTGCATTCTGGCTTTACTTCATGTAATGTGTGTCTTGGTTCTACCACTACAGTCAGTCTGAAAAATGGCTATTGGTTAATTAAAATCACTACTGAATCCAGACAGGAGCTACAAACAGTTACTCTTAAGAATAGATCTATATGGAGGCCAAATATTTGAAAGTTCAGTCAATTCCATAATTACAGTCCTTATAATTTAGTGAACTCTGTAAATGCCCACTTTCTAATCTACAAAGCTCATGGTATTTTTTAAAAAGCAAATAGCAATTTGAAAAATCTTAAACGGTATTTTCATTTTCTACCATTAATCTCCCTGCCATTAATGCTACTTACTGTATGTCTGCAGCAACACAGGAAGGAAGAGTATCAGACTTACCCAATTTAAACCTTGTACTCTTGTGCATGCGCCTAGATAAGACGCCAGGTCCTTGTTAAAATATTTGTTCAATGAACTCCATCTGTATTAGCCCAAAGTGGCTGCTATTTTACAGATCAGCTGTATACATATCATAGAAATTACTGAAGAAAAAAAAATCACTTGACACATACACCTAAGGTGTGTTCAATGTGAACAATCACTACCCTCAAGAAATGGACACACACTGGGGGTGACTGGGTGGCTCAGTCAGTTAAGGCATCTGACTTAGGGTCATGATCCCATGGTTTGTGAATTCAAGCCCCCCATCGGGATTTCTGCTGAGCCCGCTTCGAATCCTCTGTCCTCCTCTCTGCCCCTCACTCCCTCCCTCCCTCACGCTCTTGTCTCTTTGACAGGGAAGAGTGCTACTTTGAGGTAAATTATCATATATGAACATGCTGTTTAAGGGCTATTTACAAAAAGACACCTATGGCTTAACAGTAGATGTGTTTAAGTTAAACTGAAAAGTACAGGTCCACAATCCCTTCTCCAAACCCTTGAACTCATTTGTATTTTGGAATTATGAATGTTAAAGCATTCTTAAAGCACCCCATAGGGGTCTGAGGTAGCACCTAAGATCAAACACATTGAGTAATCAAACCTAGTAATATCACCATAGTAAAATACACAAACACTCCCGTTTAATAAATAGCCTCAACAATTCAAATCAAATTTTGCTGCAAAATGAGATGCAATTTTTTTCAGAGTTGTTTTGGATTTTGGAATTACAGCTAAGAAAATTGGAGACTTCTGTAAAACAAATTTTGTATGTGAATGGTAACAATCCAAAATTTTTTTAAAAGACTTTTTTTTCCTTGAGACATTTCGAATGTTATGAGAACCACTGAAAGGTTAAATATTAAACCAATAAATCTTTATTACTTAAACAATTTTCACGGCATTTTTTAAAATAAATTTAAAAAATAAATATTTGCATTATAGCAGAAAGTCACATGTGTTGTTGCATCAACTCACTGTTACAGTTAATCACAGGAGATAACTAAGCATCAGCACCATAAAACTGTGTTAAGATCTGTTTCTAAAAATTCAAGGAAAGAGTTCTAAAGCACTGAAAATTCTGACTAAATATCAAGCTGTAGCATATCAAAAGTTCTGATATAGCCCAGTAGTTGTTGGTTCTCAAAGTAGCCAGGTTCTATTCCTGGCAATTACAGGACAAAGTTCTTCCAGCACTAAATACATATTAAGCTTCCTGATTAAGCTCCCCTTTATCAGAAGCATCTCCAGATTCAAAAAAGGAAAGAACTACAAGTTATTTAGATAACTCCTATCTGTGATTTAGTTTTGCACAAGGACATTTATTCTAGTTAAAAAGCAAAGACTGTGTTTCATCATGCTAATTTTTTGCTTTTATAGATTCTCAGAATAAGATTTAATCATAATTGTTAATCCTTTTAAACGTCAGCTCAGTTCAATTACAACCATAGAAACTGTACTGGTATCAGAACATAACTATTTTATTACAAAACTTAACATTATTTACAAAATGAAAAAATAATTGGATGACTATTGCAGGCCAAAGGTAAAGATTTTTCATTCAGTGATTGAAGAAAAATTAAGCAACATTTCCATGCACTCACACACCAGATCATTTGTGAAATATGCAAACCCTTAAAATTCATGTTAGTAAAACTTTGATGTATTCACAATGCTTGTATGTTTATTGGAAGATGGCAAAAAAAACCCCCATGGTTCTGTACAATAAGTGTAATATTAACAGTTTGTTCATTTTCCTTTTAATATTTTTTGGCTTTCATGAATACTCATAGCACTGAACATTTTGCAAGTAAGAATTATAACAGTACCTCTTGTCACCTTGTTGAATCCATCACCACAAGAAAAACACAAATAATTAGTTTAATGCTTCTGCAATAAACTGATCAGTTCTATTTCCAAAGTTATATTAAACTGAAGCCTTCATTATGATCAATTGCTTGAATCAGTTTAGAGCGTAGAGTTTCTTTTTCTGTATATTTTGGAAGATCCAGAAGATTAAAACAGGTATGGGAAACTGGGAGATATTCCTCGCCACCTCCTGTTGACTGGATGACTAGTTTTAAACTCTTCATACCAAGAATAGGAATGCGATCACTACCTGTCAAAAATACTACCAAGAAAAAAAAATCATTCAGCCAACCACTTTCATCAAAACAATATAGAGAGTACTAAGTTATTTGGTACAGTTACTATGGAAAACTTTACATTAACATTTGCTCTAATGTGGAAGCCAATCTCCAGAATTTATGGTAGCATGATTTTTGAGCCCAATGCATTACACATCCATACAATATTTTTTCTTTAAAAATGTAATCCTGGGGCACCTGGGGGGTCAGCTCAAATCATGATCCCATGGTTCATGAGTTTGAGCCCTTCATCAGGCTCTCTGCTGTCAGTGCAGAGCCTGCTTTGGATCCTCTATCCTCCTCTCTGTGCCCCTCCCCCACATGCCTACACTCTCAAAAATAAGTAGTTTTTTAAAAGTATAATCTTGGGGCACCCTGAGTGGCTCAGCTGGTTAAGCATCCTACTCTTGGTTTTGACTCAGATCATGATCTCACTGTTTGTGAGTTCAAGCCCTGCACGGGCTCTTGTGTAGAGCCTGCCTCTTTGTTCTTCTCCAACTTGTGTTATCACTTGAGAACCGCTTGTCAACCTTAAAATACACAAAATTTTACCAAAATTCTCATTTCAACTATCAAAAAGAGATTGACAAAATATTCTTGGCAATAGCGGGAGTTTCAAAGGGAATACCAACTTCAATTAGAATAAAACTTAACACATGAAAGGCACATAGAGCTTAGGTTATAAAAAAGTACTACATCCTGGAAAAGTTCTATTTTCTACAGGAATTCCAAAAGTTTTGATATGTAAGCAAAAAGAAAAAAAATGAAGACAATGAAAAAACAAGCTATCCTCTAGAAACCTTTTAGAAATTCTAAAAGGAATTACAGCCCCAGTTTATTGTAATCATTTACAGTTTTTTTCATAAGAAAGAATCCATTCTATTTTGGAAGCAAACTGAATGTAGCTTTCAAAGCAAGAAAGGTCATGTAATGAACGCAGGTCAAAAATTTACTCTAATTGAAAATTAAAAGCAGTACCTAGGAATAATACTAAGAGGAAAAATTTTATCCAACAAAGTGAATCAATTACTGTATGAAAATAATTTTAACAGTTAATTCTATTTCCTATAGAACATAGGACTAGTCAGTAATACTTACACAGAAATTGTTTTTTCTTTTCCAACGGCAATTCATGAAATACTTCCCAAAACATTTTTATCGTTGGATGTTCTGCCCAATACTCCCCTTTGTATTCTGTATTCTAAAAACAACATAATCTTCATTAATATTAAAGGATGTTAGTTTTGTCTTGAATCTGACAGACTTGCCTCCTTATTAGCACAAAAGCTAACACTGTCCAGGATTTTGAAACTTGTGCAATTCAACTGATTACCTCCTATTTCCTAGGCATTTTGCAATATGGTACTGTTAGTTCTAGGGAAAGGCAAGATAATGTTCCAATCAGCGGAAATGTCTCCCTGCCGCTTCAAAGAACACAACAGGGTTGTAGTATCTTCAAAAGTAAATACCTAAAGGATAAACTAGAATTACCATAATGTTAATGGATTATTAAAGTTCAACAAAGAATTAGTTATCTGTGATAATTATAAAATTCTTTTCCTATACTCATGAGCAGGAATCAATTATTTTACATTCTATCTTTTCTTTAAAAAAAAAAGTACTAAGAACAGTAATTTTCTGTGGGAGTCAGTTTCCACAATGGCTCCCAATGATCTCTGCCTCCTGTTCTTCATGCCCTTGTGTAGTCCTCTCCCACAGTGTATGGGCCTGACTCTGTAATCATTAAGATACTGCATGTATGAGAAACACATGCCTTCTGGGGCTAGATCATAAAACACTGTGTGGCTGCAATCTTTTTTTCGATTATTCACTCTGGGGAGAGCCAGGTGTGAGGATACTCAAAGAGGCCTATGGATAAGTCTTCGTGGTGAGACACTAGGCCTAGCCAACAGTCTTGTGAGTGAGCCATCTTGAAAGAGAATCTATCTTTAATCACGCTTTCAGATGACTAAAGCACCAATCAATATCTTAACTGTATGCAACCTCATGAGAGACGTCTAAGCTAAAAGCATCCACGTAAAGCCATTCTGAATTCCTGACCCACAGAAAATAATGTGAGAAAATAAATGTTCACTGTTACTTTTAAGCCACTAAATTTTGGGGTCATCTGTACCAATAGAGCTAATATCCTTCTCCTTTAAAAAAAAATGCTAGTACTGGAGCCTCTGGGTGGCCCAAAGGACTGAGTGTCTGACTCAATTTCAACTCAGGTCATGATCTCACAGTTCATGAGATCAAGCCCCTCATCAGACTCTGCAATGACAGAGCAGGGCCTGTTTGGGACTCTCTCTCTTTCCCACTCTCTCCCTCCCTCCCCGGCTAGTGCTCTCTCTCTTTAAAAAAAAAAAAAAAAAAAGTACCAGCACTAACAGAAAAAGGGGGTTAGGGAGAAGAGGGAGGAGAGAAAGAGTGATTTCTTTTTTGGGGGTGGGGTGGGGAGGGTAGACAGAATCTGAAGCAGGCTGCAGGCGCTAAGCTGTCAGCACAGAGCCTGACGCAGGGCTCAAACTCCCAGACTACGAGATCATGACCTGAGCCCAAGTCAGACACCCAACCGACTGAGCCACTCAGGTGCCCCTGAGAGGGAGTTAATATTAAACTGTAAAGTGTTTTTAAAATCTAGCCACAGTTGGCCTTAACTTTTAGTTCTTAGCAAGAATCTTCCAGCATCAGGGTGTTTGGACATACTGTTCCTTCAGCCTAGACCACTTAGATACATCCTCCTGTTCTCTTTGTTCATCAGGCTAATTTCTATTTACCCTTTAGGACTCAGATTAAATGTCACCAAATTCAGTGATTCATTCAACATATACACAGAGTTTCAGCCAAAATTTGGAGCCTTGGGGAAACTGCAGTGAATTAAGTCCTTACTTACCTTGTAGCATGACTACCATCTACTGAGATGCTTTCCCAGATCTGTATAGCGCAGGTTAAGTTCTTCCTTCTATACCATTCACTGAGCTCTTCCTTAGATTCAACAGAGTTAACTAACTTAATGTCCACTTTCCTTATTACAAGGCAAAGTCCGTGTCTCCATCTTATTTACTGATATCTCCCTCATCTCTTGCATAGTATTAAGTATCCCTAAGGGCTCAACTAGTATTTACTAATGGTCTTCTTAAATTTTGGGCTCTATTTGTAGCCATGATTATCTCAGTGACTGAACTCTTGAAGTCTACATGGTATTTTCTATTTACCTGTAAATAGGTTTGGAGAAAATGGCTGAAAATCTAGCAACCAATTAATGGATTAATGAGTATGAATTATAGTCTATGAGCATGTTAGTGGGAATGAAAAAAAAACATGGCTCAAGTTTTTTCTTTTATCCTTCTTTTTAATTAAAAAACCTCTAAACGGTTCTGGGGAATGTGTACACAGTTCTGATGAAGAAAGAACATTTCAAGTCACAAATACTAGTCACTGTAATTATACTGAATCAAATATACAGTGGAAGAAACCAAAGCATACTAAGTACACTAAAATATACTAAAAGAGCTATCTTACTAAATGAATATTCTATCAACTGTATCTTCAGATACGGTTTTAAGTACTTAGTGCTCTAGGCTCTGGAAATATAGCAGTGAACAGACAGACAAAAACCTTGCTTTCATGGTGCTTACATTGTGTTTGTGGGGGGGGAAGCAGCAGCAACAGATAGTAAAGACAATTAAGTAAAATTCATATTAAGTCAAATTCAAAGAGAAAATAAAGCAGGAAGAGTGACAGGGTGTGGGAATGGGTGTGTGTGTGCACACATCCAATTTTAGGTAAGTTAGTCAGTAAAGGTCTCTGAGAAGGTATAAAGACATGAAGTAAGAGCAAGAAGCATTTGAAATTATCAAGGTGAAAAGAGTTCCAGGCACAGAGAATAGCTAAATAGAAAGTCCTCAAGACTGGTTCAGCAAAGAGGCCATAAAGGCTGAAGCAATGTAAGTGAAAGGAATAACATGAGATGGAGCAAAAAGGACAAATCATGTGGGATGCAAAGTGCGACTGGAGGCCATTACATCCTTTTCCTTTTAGGATGACTGGAGGTGAAGTCCTCTTCCACTGGGGCCTCCTTGAAGTCAGTATAGCTTTCTTCTCTTTAGGAGATCAATTTACCCCCCAAAATAAATCTTCAATCTCCTTCCTGGAGGATTTGGATTTGCCTACCAACTTTCCTCAGTTCCACCTGATTGTGTGTCGCATTCTCTAGAGTTGTCTCCTGGGTAGGAGAGAGAAGCTGAGGGGTCTACAATTCTTTCAATTAGCTTTGAAGTAACTCTATTGCTTTTAGCCTAACCACACAATCTGCCACTACAGTAACACAATGTACCAATTCCTGAGCCTTTTAAAATTTCTATGGTGTGAAATGAATTGTCTCTTAAAACCTTTGTCCCTTAGGAGGCTCAGAATTCAATTTTCTTTGCTCTTATCAACTCATCCACATATTTTCCATCTGCCAAAACTATTTTCTTCTCTCCTTTTTTTTGTCTGTGTATTCCTATATTTATTCCTTTCTTGTCATTCTAATTACGTTTTGGAAAAGAGCGAATATATATTTATTGTAGTATGTTCAACCAGAAGTCCTAACTATTCTTAAAATTAAAAAATTTACTCCCTAAATTATTACACAGTAAAATTGACTTTTTTTTCTGGTGTGGTTATAGTTCTATGTATAGACTTGTGTACCCACCACCACAATCAGTATACTGAACACTTTCATCACCCAAGAACTCTCCTGCACTACTCTCTGCCGTCACATACCCAGTTCACCATAGTTTTGTCTTTTCAAATATGTCACATACATGGAATCATATGGTAGGTAATCCTTGAGACTGGCTTCTTCACTCTGCGTAAGGATCTAAGTGTCATCCCAGTTGTTGCACGTATCAGTAGTGCATCCCTTTTTATTGCCCAGTAGTATTCTACTGTATGAATGTATCTTAGGTTGCTTTATCTATTCACTCACTGAAGGACATCTGGGCTGTTTGTAGTTTTTGACATGTCTGCAGAATTTTAAAACCGTAATTTAAACTGTGGTTAAATACCTATCACAAAATATATCATCTTAACCCCCTTTTTTCTTAAGTGTACAGTTTGGTGGTGTGAAGTACATTCATACTGTTACCCAACCATTATCACCATTCATCTCCAGAACAAATTTTGCTAAATTGAAACTCTTCACTCATTAAACAGTAACATCCCATTCACCCTTATTTAGAGATTTTGTGTGAATATAATTTAATACTTTGGAGTGGAACTGCTAGTCATGTAGTAAGTGACAAACTCTTTCCAAAGTAGCTATACCATCTATATTTCCACCAGCAATGCATGAAAGTTACCAATGCTTTGTATCCTTGTGAAACTTGGTACTGTATTTGTTAAATGTTAGCTAACTTAAGGGGCACCTGGCTAGCTTAGTCGGTTAAGCATCCAACTTTCGCTTAGGTCATGATCTCGCGGTTCGTGGGTTCGAGCCACGCGTCAGGCTCTGTGCTGACTGCCAGCTCAGAGCCTGGAGCCTGCTGCAGATTCTGTGTCTCCCTCTTTCTCTGACCCTCCCCTGCTCACGCTGTCTCTCTCTCTCTCTCTCCCCTAGAAATAAATAAAACATTAAAAAAAATTTTTTTTTAATGTTAGCTAACTTAATAGGTACACAGTGTCAATGCAAAAACTATATCAGAGATTGCTGGATTACAAAGATGGAAAAATTTATAGGTCAAACTTGCACAGATCTTTCTCAAAGCTGATCTAACCTAGCAGTTTTTATTCAATGTTTATCTGAAGAAATAGCTGAGAATTATCTGTATAGAGAAGAAAAAAGTTGTTTAAAAATTCCCAATCTTCTCCCCAAAAATCCCTTTATTGGCTAACACTAATAATGGAGATCATAAATACTATTTATTCTCTGCTAAAAAATTTAGTACTGAGAGTAATCAGAAGAAAAAAAACAAAGGTGTTATGTAATGTAAATATTTTTCATAATGGTTTTCCTATGATTGGGCAGAATGAAAACTCAGTTTTAGCTGGGACTTCTATCTGACCTCTGTCATAAATGACATTTTTCCATATGAAAACTACCAATACCACAAATACAAAAATGCTATCTAATTCATATACAACTAAATTTCATTCATTGTGGAGTAGGAAATGTACAGTGCTTTCCTATAAATATGAAAGTAATAAATATTGTAAAATGGAAAATACAAAGGGCGATTTTTCTATCAATAAACCATATTTTCTTTTTGCTTTTCCATCAAAACAATTTCATAGATTTGTTTTCACCTACCTTTTCCAGTTCCTTCCAATCATAATTTGTATTTCCAATAACCATTGCTTGTAGTTCATTTGGCTGGAAAAGCTGAAGGACCTTTCCTCCACAGACCTTATGAAAGCCCGCGTGAAAAGCATCAAACAAGGAAGCCACTGATTTATTGAATATGTAATCCACATAAGCATCAACAAACTCTTGCCTAGAAATGAAAAGGCACACATGGCACAGAATATAAAAATAATTTTTTATGGAGAATAGATATGTAGTCTTATTAAAAGTTTGAATGCTCCTGTACTTTTTGCTACTTATCTATAAAAGTGAGAAAGTATGAGCAGGATTCTAAGTGGACAAAGCCTTTTCTTTTTTAAATGTTTATTTTTGAGAGAGAGAGACAGAGCATGAGTGGGGGAGGGGCAGAGAGACAGAGGGAGACACAGAATCTGAAGCAGGTTCCAGGCTCTGAGCTGTCAGTACAGGAGCCCAACATGGGACTCAAACCCATGAACCACGAAGTCATGACCTGAGCAGAAGTCAGACATTCAACTGACTGAGCCACCCAGGTGTCCCTAAGTAGACAAAAGTCTTTATGGAGAAGTTTATTATTCTTTCTGTAAAAAAATCCATTATCTAGCAGGCATGTAGACTTCACCTATCATTCATAGCCTAATTAGGCTATTCCAAGGGTGAAACGTCATTCCTAATGGGAAGAATGATGATGCAAGTGTGTATCAAAATAATTTCTAAATATTCACAGATTATTGAGATTTATATGCACCACTTCACATGCATCCCTAAAAAGAGTCATCTGTTAAAAATATCAGGTGATGGGGGTGCCTGGGGTGGCTCAGTTGGTTGGGCAGACAACTTTGGCTCAGGTTATGATCTCTCAGTTCATGGGTTCGAGCCCCACATCGGGCTCTGTGCTGATGGCTAGCTCAGAGCCTGGTGCCTGTTTCGAATTCTGTGTCTCCCTCTCTCTCTGACTCTCCCCTGCTCGCGTGCTCTCTCTCTCTCTCCTTCTCTCTCAGAAATTAAAAAAAAAAAAAAAAAAAAAAACAGGGGATG
>NW_027532406.1:7588622-7591449 GCF_008692635.1 Crocuta crocuta | reverse complement strand
TCAGGTGATGAAAAAATGAGAGCTTTGGAATTCAGACTATTTGACAGAAAACAGTCTATCTGTTTTGCATTGGATTTCAAGAAATTTGAAAACAAAACTTATTTTTATTATTTTAAGTAGGTTCTATGCCCAACACGTGGCCTGAACTCATGACCCTAAGAGTCACATGGTCTACTGATTAAGTCAAACAGACACCCCAACAAAATTTATTTTAAAAACTAAGTGGCTCAGTCGGTTGGGCAGACAACTTCGGCTCAGGTCTGATCTCTTGGTTCATGGGTTCAAGCCCTGCGTCAGGCTCTGTGCCGGACAGACAGGCCAGAGCCTGGAGCCTGTTTCAGATTCTGTATCTCCCTCTCTCTCTGACCCTCCCCTGCTCACGCTGTCTCTCTGTCTCTCTCAGAAAAAAAAAAACAAACAACAACCAAAAAAACAACCAACCAACCAAAAAACCCCCCACCAAAACTAAGTATCTCAGGGGCTTCTGGTGGCTCAGTCAGTTAAGTGACTGACTGGATTTCGGCTCAGGTCATGAGATCAACTCCACACTAGACATGGAACTTGCTTAAGATCCTCTCTCCCTCTGCCCCTCCCCCTGCTCGCTACATGCTCTCTCTCTTAGAAACCAATCAATAAACAGCCCAAGGGGTTATTAAACACTCTTTTAAGATAATCATTAAAAGATTACAAGTGCCATTTCTATTCAAAAGTATGTGTATATACATATATGTACACATATATACAAACACTTCTCTTGCTTTTTCTTGCCTGTTATTATACAAAAGGAAACTATAAACAAACAAAAGTCCCTTTACCAGGAATGAGCACTACAGTTTTATTCAATTTGTTCTGTTAGCCACAAACATTTTATGTAGCTATCGGGTCAAACAAATGATGAGAATGGGTACCAGGAGGATTTCAATATTTTATATTCCAGTCTTCCAAATTCAAAAGGATAATTCTACAAATGAGAATACTGGCAAATTTAGTTGTCTACAGATAATCTTCTTAGCAATTACAAAATAATCTCAAAGTGAATTTACAAACGGAAGAAAAAGGGTTAAAGGGGGCCATTATAAAATATAAAATTAGGTGGGCCTAAGGAAAAATAAATAGCATATGTTATTAGGTTCTGATGAAAAGAGACAGATAATTCTGTAATGCATACTTTTGTAATTCATCTAATTAGAAAGTGAAATTTACCTGTACTAGAAATTTATCTGCCTTAAGCACAAAAGGCTAAATTGTTTTATGTGCTAATATTTTTGTTTTCAACACTTTCATTATCTATCTAGCACTGGTAGTACAAAGATAAAAATTCTTTAACTAAATAAAAAACAAATATTTTAACAGTAGGCTAAAAACCTTTCTAAAGCAGTTTTTCAAAACAAAGATTTTTTTTTTAAAGAAAGGGTAATTAGAGAGACCTAAATATTTTCACATTATTTTAAAAAGTAGGACATATATACATTTTAAAATGTCAAATAGTAATAATCCTAGCAGCCAACATTTACTGAGCACATACATGTGTTAGGTAATATTCTGAGAATCTTAAAATTATTGCCTCATTTAATCCTCAAAATAACCCCATGAAATAGGTACCATTTATCATCCCATTTTACAGACAAGGAGACTGAGGCATGGAGACATTGACTAATTTACCTACAGTTACATAGCTAATAAGTAGCAGACCAAGGATTAGAACCATTTGATTAAAGTCCCTAGCAACAGCCAATAAGCTAGCTTTGTCTAAAGAATTCTACCACCATTGAAGAGAACAAAGCAGTTCTCGGTCTTGTCCTTTTCCATTAGAAATTCCTGATATCTGAAGGCAAATAAACTTTTTGCTATTACTTTTGATATTTACCTTCAAAATTCAACAATATAGTTATGTTATTCCTTAATTTTCAATTCTAAATATAATCTAATTTTAAAAAATTTTTTTCAAAATGTTTTATTTATTTCTGAGAGAAAGAGAGAGAGGCAGCATGAGCAGGGGAGGGTCAGAGAGAGAGGGAGACACAGAATCTGAAGCAGGCTCCAGGCTCTGAGCTAGCTGTCAGCACAGAGCCTGATGCGGGGCTCAAACCCACTAACCATATCATGACCTGAGCCGAAGTCGGACGCTTAACCGACTGAGCCACCCAGGCGCCCCAATGTAATCTAATTTTCAGTTTTAAATACAATCTAATGAACTGAGTACTGTTGTGGAAGGTGAGGATTTACCTTTTATTTAATTGCCCTACCCTCACTTTGTTTTCCCTAAAGCTCCTATTTTAACAATTTTTGGCTCACTGTTCACTGTTAACATTTTTATAATTATAGATATTACTCACAATTAACCTGGAGTATTTTATTACTTGCCTTTCCTTAAAAAGAACTTTTGCTTGGGGATCCTGGGTGGCTCAGTTGGTTAAGCATCTGACTTTGGCTCAGGTCATGACTTCACAGTCCGTGGATTTGTGCCCTGTGTCAGGCACTGTACTGACAGCTTAGCTTCTGTCTCCCTCTCTTTCTCTGCCCTGCTCCCCCTTGCCTCTTTCTCTCTCTCTCTCAAAAATAAACATTAAAAAAATTTAAAAACAAGAAAAGAACTTTTGCTTCCCTTAATTTGCTACTTCATCCCTAACTTCAACAGAAATGTCAATCTCTTTAGACTCATTCAACTACGTAAAAGGGAGCATCAGCTGCATTTTTCTCCTGGAGACAGTCCTCCTGGACTCTTCCATCCTCTTGATCCAACTCCACAATGGCTACTTCTTCCTAAACCATATACAAACTGCTGTTTCTGCAGATGGAATCCTCTGCCTCTCTTCTATACTGGATT
>NW_027532406.1:7531843-7588595 GCF_008692635.1 Crocuta crocuta | reverse complement strand
GGTTTTTTTTTTTTTTTTTTTTTGGTTCCCATGTTTTTCTCTTTCTTGGTTTAATTCCTTGGTTTGGTAGAACACATCCTCCTTTAACTTCCTGAGAAAAATGCATTGAAAGTAAATTCTCTGAGACTCTGGATGCATGAAGGTGTTTTTATATACACTCATGTACTTGACAGTTTTGATACAAAATTCTAAGTTAAAAAATCATTCCCCTCCACCCCCCGAATTTTGATCTCCTAGCTTCAGTGTTGTTCTTTAGAAGTCTGAGGTTATTCTGATTATTTTTTGTATATGGTCGGTCTACTTTTTTTTCCTGGAAGGTTTTAGGAATCTTTATTCCCTTGGGATTTTGAAAATTCTCTTTTGCCTCAGTATTTTTTTTTTTTTTTTTAAACTTTCCATGCCTTTAATTTTAAAGACTTGTCTTTTAAGAAAGCATGCTATTCAGTTCTGGCAAGTTTTTTGGTACCATTTCTTCAACAAATTTCTTCCAATTTTTTTTTTTCAATTTTTAATTCAACTTTTTTGAATTTTAAGTCACTAATTTTTAATCCATGTAGATGCCATGATCATTTTGAGAATACAGACTTCATTTTGTTTTGAAGTTTTTCTTCATCCTGCATGGTTTCTGTTTCCTTGGCATTCGTTTCGACAGTTTTGGTTTTTCCTTAAAAGTCCATCGATCTTTGGTTATCCATTCATACTTAAAAGTNGGGTGATTGTAGACTCAATCTACTTGTTTTCATTCCTCTTACCCCTGGCTGTGCCTAACTGTACTCAAATCCAAAGTACCCCATTCCTCCATCATCCCTTTCAAAAATATCTAAAGTCCCTTTAGTTCAATCTCTCCAGAAGATAAATTTCCAATCTTCTGCCCAGGCCAGAAAGGGGAAGTTGTCAGGCTATTGTAGTGCTAATGAAAATGGGTAAATGGGTTTTTAACTGCTTTTTATAACAGCTATTTATTTTCAGCATTTCCCTAAGCCAAATACATTTTCTAACATTTTTATTCTCAATGCCTGAGCCTCAGTTCAGTAATATAAAAACTGGCTGCCTTCTTGGCTCCTTCCAGCTCATCTTAGTCTATGTTCTGCCAAAGCGAGCACTCCTTCTGGCCCATCTTATGTTGCCGCTTTCTCTGGCTGACCACTCAGTCACTCCTGTTCTGTAGCTTCGAAAAATGGGTTTACTGTTGTCTCCTCTCCCTTCTATTTTGGTTATGATCTTTTATCTCTTTATTAATGTTTTAAAGGGATTTCAGGAGCAAAAGGCAGTTACTTCCTTATTAACCATTCAAAAAGTAAGTTCTGAGGAAAAATTTAAGACTGTGACAGGTTTCTATATACAGAAGAAAATGCCTATGGAATCTTATTACTACCACCGATACTGCTATAATTCACTTACCGATTTTGTTTGTTAACAGCTGTGTCTGCACCATTTAGAACCAGCTCTTTCACTTCTGTTGCACCAAAGTTTTCAACTGTGATCTATTAATTTAAATTTTTAAAAAAAGTCAATGTCAGACTCAAAACTTAATAGATTTTAATAACCTATTATTATAGTCTACCTTTCTCTGATTAAGTATAAGAATAAAGCTGAGGTAAAATTCTGCTACTACCATAAGCTTAATTAATTTTAAATAAAGCCACAACGAGAAGTTTTCAACCTCTGTGTGAAATTCTACCATGACTAACTACAAATTACCAAATGTTTGGTTAGTTAAGAACAGGAAACAGAGTATTTATTATATGTAAAACATTAGAACAAGCACTACAGGAGTAAAATATCAGAAAGGAAGTTTTCTTTGCACATGTGACAGAATACAAGTGTCAAAATGTATGCACCCTAGACCCGCCATGCTCTTCTCACGTGACAATTCCTACTCCTATACTTGGGTCTTGTTTGCATTCTTGACCACAGGTGGTTTTTCCAGTGTGCATGATTTGGTTTATAAAGACAGCTGGTTATTTTGAAGCTTTTTGCTTTCCCAGTCTGCTGATTTTCCAAAAAAATATTACCATTCCCACCTTTGAATCTTTTCTCCTTCTATTCCCTCTTTTTGGAATATTATCCTCTTCTATGAAAACATTTTTTTTCTTTTTAGTACCTGCTATCTACAAAACATTCTGGTGGAGTTGAGGTGATAACAGATGAATAAATCCCTGCTGTGGAGTTTACGATCTAGTTGAGGAGAAATGTGTTATATAAGCAACTTCTTAAAATAAATGCTTAATAGAGAAATGAACAAAATGCTATCAAACCACCGAGGAAAGAACACTCACTTCTAATTGAAGAAAGTATGAAAGACCTTGAGGAAGAAATGTCCTTTGAAAAGCCCCAAAAGGATGAGTAGGGCTCTCAATGACTGAGAGGGGATGGAATTTCTGATTGAGCACAGGGATTGGACAGGACAGATATGAGAGTAAATATCAAATTCTGAAAACGTATGGCCCTAAAAAATAGGAAGATAAGGTATGTAAGAGAATACTGTGTGACATGATAAAACCTGGTATTAATGGAGGGATATGTAAGTGAGAAAGAAAGCCAGGTTATAAATGTCTTTGAAGCCCATTCTAAGGCCATTATTATGCAAGCAATAAAAAAGTCATTGAAAATTTCTGGAAAAGAAATGGCAGTGGTAAGGAATGTTTAAATTACCATAGTTCTTGAATATACTAAGCATTCACAAACTTGGTATTGATAAATGAGAAATTATATTGCTTGGAACCCAAGGTTTCAGTCCATTGAGATAATAAAAATTCAAAGATAATTGATACTGTTATAAATGAAATAGAATTGAAGAATCAAACCATTGGGAAACCAACCATTCAACCATTATTTATTAAAATAAATTCATTTATTTCATCTTCACCAAATTTTCTTACAACTGTCCTATGTGCCAATTCTTAAAATGATCAAAAAATGGATAAACTTTTTGAGGGAGCACATAATTTTTTTTGAAAATTATGGGAAAATATGGTATCTGTGAGATTTGACAAGATCATAAAGAGAACTATTTGGGGGCGGAAACAAATACATAAACTTTTTAAAAGGAAAAAGAAAGAGAAAAGACCCAAAGGTTTTACCATTTTCCCAAGAGTTTAATTTATAACATTTAAACCATTCCATTCTGGAGTGCTTTCTCATAATCCTTGCTGATTTTCTCATCTTTAAATGTCAACTGGTCTACTTCTGCCAGATCCTTGTTTGTCAAGGGCTTTGCACATAGATGGATAAGTTATTCAACATCTCTTTCACTAAATTAACAAAATTCTGTGTCTTTGGCAAGATTTGCAATTTCATTTTCCAAGTAACATTACAATGTATTTGCATTTGCACCGTGGTATGTCATTCAACAGTAAGATAACTGAGCAAGAACAAATATTAGTGTGGAGAAGAAAGGGATGTCTGAGTAGGAATTAGTCTTTTAAGTGGTAAGTTCATTAGTGAATTTTCTAATGTATGATAACTTTTGCTTCTCTAAAGATTCTTGTAATTAACTACAGACTCAAAAATGAATACTTGAATAAAGAGTTCCTTTTATATTTGTAAAGATCTTTAACATAATGATAAAGCACCAGGCTCTGAAGTCACAGACCTAGGTATAAAAATTATTTCTGACATGTAAGGACTGTTTTCAGTTTTCTTCATCTGTAAAATAAGGATAATAGTACCAATCTCATAGGACTGTTATGAGGATTAAATGAAATAATGTACATATTGTGACTAGAAAACAGTTAATGCTCAATAAATGTTAGCTAAAGGGTTAAAAATTCCACTCGTCAAAAAAACAAAAACAAAAACAAAAAGCCATAAAGCAGGGATGATGAATAATCAGGTTATACTAGGTCTTTCCATCTTACCGTAAAATTAAGACAAAATGTTTCCTCGACATCATCTTCTGGATAATCCAATAACTGTTGCATGCTTCTGCAAACAATATACATTTTTCTTTGAGGTAAAACATTATTGGGTATTTTTACTATTTTGCTTATAAATATATATTTCTCATTCATTCTTGATAAAATCCTTTTATTAATCTGTACTGTAGGTTTCAGAATGGTAGATGTATAATAGCAAGCTAATGAACAATTGTGAAGGAAAAAAACTCACTCTAAGGTTTTTATCTCTTCTAAATACAAAGGCCATGTAGCCACCCATTTTTAACATTTGTTCTTATTCATATACAATTTTTATGCTATTTTATGTAATAAATAAGAAGAAACTTTATATATTCCAGCTAGGAATGAAAGTAATCAAAAGTCCAAGTTAATCATTTAACCATTCTCAGGAAACATTACCTTCCTAAGTTTGTTATCTGATATTTGTAAAATATTGTTAAGTTACTCAAAATTTAGCAAATGGTTTTATACACAGAAGTCTTTCAGTACAAAAATTTGATCTGGGTAATAGAATGAGTTCTCCAAAATGAGAAGGGCTTTCGTTTATTTTGGAAAATCAACAAGCACAAAATACAATTATTTCTAAAAGGAATCATTTTAGAAATTATTATTTAGAAAATTCTAAAATTTTCCTTCTAAAAGGAAAGCTTTCTGTACATTTCCCATGCTCTATTACCTAAACCCGACCCTTCTCACTTTTTACCACTAACCTCCCAACATCAGGCACTAGTTCCTTCAAATCATCCAAGGATGGCTTCTTTTTCAGCAGTTTCTTATATAAAGCCAAAGGAAAATGGAGGTCCACAATAGTAAAATTATAAATTGCTAATCCACAGATAACACCAATCAAATGGAACAAATCACTGTCTTCAAATGTCTAAAAATAAAAGAAAAAAAAAAGTAAAGACCATTTCCAAGTTAAAATGTTACATTATTTCTGATGACAAAAACATATACTTGTAGTAGAAAATTTTGAAGACACAGAAAAAAGTAATGAATAACAAGAAAAAGCTCATTTGCAATCCTATCTCCCTGGGATAATATCAGTGTTAGTATTTCTACACATTTCCATAGATATATTTTCTAAGACAAAACGAAGACCTTGCTAAAATCACAACTGGTTTTTTCCCCCCAGAAATATGAGCATTTCTACATCATTAAGCATTAAATTAATAAATGATTACTAGGACATTTAATCTGATTTAAATAATTATACACATTCATAACTTGGAAGATTTAAAAAGCATAAAGAAAATGAATAAATGCCTATAATCAATCACTCAGAAACAATGATTAAAAAAATATTTTGACGTATTGTAAGTTCAAAAAAAGATTTAAAAACATTATACTTAAGGTTTTCTCATTTTTCTAATCAAAAAAGTGGAACAGTAGCTTAGGAGAAAAGCCAATGGAAAACAAGCTAATTTGTGCTTCAGACTCAAGGATTGGAAGTACCAAAAATACTTTTAAAGTCAAGTAGGCCCAGTTAGCTCAATTAGTAAAACAACATTCTGAAAATCAGAGGTACTAACTAGAATAGTGTTGAAAACGGGATATGTGGTGAGAAGTCCCTTGCCTTTCTAGAAAGAATAAGCCAAAGTGGCTCTGGAATCTGAAACAGATGATGCATTAAAAACAAAGGGATCAAAGGGTTCAAGGGGATCAAGGGGTACAAACCTCCAGTTACATAATAAATAAGTTGTACGGATATAAAGTAGAGCATAGGGAATGTAGTCAATAATATTTTAATAGCTTTGTATGGTGACAGAGTAACTAACTACACTTTAAGTACTGTACATATACTATGAATACTATGTGTACTATGAATCGCTATGTTACACACCTGAAACTAATATATATTATATTGAATGTCAACTCTACTTCAACTAAAAATGTAATTTAAAAAGTTAAAACAGGGGTTCCTGGGTGGCTCAGCTGATTAAGCCTCTGACTTCAGCTCAGGTTATGATCTTGCAGTTCATGGGTTCGATTGCTGCGTTGGGCTCTCTGCTGACAGCTCAGAGCCTGCAGCCTGCTTCAGATTTTGTGTCTCTCTTACTCTCTGTCCCTCTCCTGCTCATGCTGTTTCTCCAAGATAAACATTAAAAAAATTAAAAAAAAAAAACAAAGTTAAAACACAGAATGTACATACAAAGAAACAAGTGGATCAAATGAAGGTATGCATAGTTAACAATGAATGAGAATCCTAACTTCCCTTTCCAGTGTTCAGAACACTACTAGAACACTGGCAGCCAAAGAGTAAAAAAACATAAGAGTTAAAAACCTATATATGTTGACATTTGATGGTTCGTCCTTGAAATGCCTTTACCTAATTACTCTATGAGCGGGGACTGTAAATCATGTGTATGTCCAAATGACATAACTTTTCAGTGTCACGTTTTTAACAGTGAATAAAAAGCCAAGGATCACAAGAAAAAGACAGGAAATAACTGTCTGGTATTCAAAAGTGTCCAGAATTTAACAAAAATCTATGAGACATTAAAAAAAGGAATATGGCCCATTCACAAGAAAAAAAATACATATATAAATTGTTGACAAACACCCAGACACTGGATTTACTAGACAAAGACTTTAAATCAACAGTCCTAAATATGCTCAAATCGCTAAAGGAAAAGAGAAGAGAAGAATAATGTCTCCTCAAATAGAGACTATCAGTAAAGAGATAGAAATTATGGAAAGGAACCAACTACAAATTCTGGAGCTGAAAAGTACAATAACTGAAACAAAAAGTTCACTGCAGGGGTACAAGAAATTTGAACAGGCAGAAGAAAGAAACCATGAACTTGAAGATGGGTCAACTGAAATCTATTTTGTGGAACAGCAAGAAAAAAGAATGAAGAAATATGAACAGAGTCTAACAGACTTATGGGACACCATCAAGTGTAACATCATGTAAACAGGAGAGTCCCACAAGGAAAGGAGAGAATAAGGCAGAAAGAATATTTGAAGAAATGGCTGAAAACTTCTTAAATTTGATAAAAGACATAAATCTAACATCCAAGTAGCTCAACAAACTTCATTTATGACAAATTCAAGATCCACATCCAGACATGTTTTAATCTAAGCGATAAAAAGTCAATTACAAAAAGAGTCTTGAAAACAGCAAAAGAGAAGCAACTCATGACATAGCAGAGCTCCTCAATAGGATTAATCACTGATTTCCAATCGGAAACCATGCATGTCAGAGAGGGTGGAATAACACACTTAAATAGCTGAAAGAAAACTGTCAAGCAAGAATTCTACATTCAGGAAATCTCAGATAAAGAAAATCTGAGACAGTTCGTTGTTACTAGACCTTCCTTACAAGAAATGCTAAAGTCTATTAGACTGAAAGGAAGGGATGCTACACAGTAACTCAAAGCCATACAAAGAAAAGAACTCTGCTAAAGGTAACTACACAAGTACATATAAAAGTTAAAATTATTATATTTTTGACTCGTAACTCCTTTTTTTCTCTATATGGTTTAAAATTCAAATGTGTAAAATAACTATAAATCTACATTAATGGGCATACAATGTATAAAGTTGTAAGGTGTGACAATAACAAAAAGAAAAGGACAGAGCTGTTTCAGGAACAGTTTCTGCACGTTATGGAAGCTGGTATTAATTCAACTAGATTTTTAAAAATTTAAGGTGTTAATTGTAACCCTCAGAGCAAGTACTAAAGAAAAATATATAGATATATATAGAGAGAGAGAGAGAAAGGGAAATGAGAAAAGAATCAAAATAACACACTAGACAAAAAAACAATTAAATTTCTTTAAAAAGGCAGTAATGGAGTAAGTGAAGAATAAGAGAGATAAAGATAAGATTTACAGGAAACAAACAGTAAAATGGCAGAAGTGCTTCCTTATTAGTAATAGCTTTAAGTGTAAATGAATTAAATTCTGCAATCAAAAGGCAGAAACTAGCAGAAAAGATTTTAAGAAACCATTTTTCAACTACAACCAGTCCCTAATTTACAATGGTTCAACTTCCGATTTTTTTATTTTACAATGCTGCAAAAGTGATATTACACCAGCAGAAACCATACTTCACATTTTAGATTTTGCTCTTTTCCTGGGACAGCAATATACAGTATGTGCTGAGCAGCAACAGTAAGCCACAGCTTCCAGATAGTCATGCAATCATGAGGGTAAACCACCAATACACTTATAACCATTGTGCCCATACAACAATTCTATTCTCCATTTTCAGTACAATAATCAATAAATTACGTGTGATATTCAACATTTGGTTAAAAAATGGGTTTAAGATGATTTTGCCCAACTACAGGCTGTTCTGAGCATGTTTAGTGTAGGTTAGGCTAAGGTCTAATGTTCAGCAGATTAGGTGTAGTCAATGCATGTTTGATTTTAAAATTTCCAATTTACAGTGGGTTTATTAAAACATGACATCATAGTAAGTCTAGGAAGATGTGTATATGCTGTCTACAAGCCTCACTTTAAAGTCAGACACTAGAGGCCTGCTCAGCGCTTTGGGAGCAGGGCCGCCACGCTGCACACAGCCCGGGAGCACCACAGCTGTTGGACCCTCGTCTGCCGCACAGAGCCCCTCAGCAATGGCCTGCATTGGGTTGCCTCAAGAAACAAGCCAAACTACACATGGTGGAGACTCCCAAATATGAATAGGAAAACAAAATAACCAAACACTCAACAAGAGAAACCAAGAGACACCATTCAAAGAACAATTCCTGGACAGACCCTGAACAAAGAGCCTTCTCTAATACAGCAGAACTCGCAGGGGCAGAGTGTACAATTAGCTTTTAAAATTAACAAGAGACAGAAAGCTAACCAAAATGACGAAATGGAAGAACTCTCCTCCAAAGAAATTCCAAGAAGAAAAGCTGGAGTAGCTATACTTATCTCAGACAAACTGAACTTTAAATTAAAGAGAGTAACAAGGGATGAAGAAGGGCATTATATAATAATTACATGGTCTATCCATCAGGAAGAACTAACAACTATAAATGTCTACACACCAAATATGGGAGCACCTAAATATATAAAACAATTAATCACAAACAGAAACACTCTTGTGGATAAGAATGTGCTAATAGCAGGGGACTTTAATACTCAACAGCAATGGATAGATCAACCAGATGGAAAATCACTAAAGAAACAATGGACTTGTATGACACATTGACCACATGGATCTGACAGATATATTTATGGAATTCACTTTCTTCTCAAGTGCGCATGGCTCATTCTCCAAGATAGATCACACACTGGGACATAAAGCAGCCCTCAATAAATAGAAAAGAACTGAGATCATACCATGCACACTTTCAGATCACAATGCTATGAAACTTGAAATCAATCACAGGAAGAAGCCTGGAAAACCTCCAAAAACATGGAGGTTAAAGAACACCCTACTAAAGAAAGAATGGGCCAATGAGGCAATTAGAGAAGAAATTTAAAAATATATGGAAACAAATGAAAATGAAAATACAACAATCCAAACTCTATAGGATGCGGCAAAGGCAGTCCTAAGAGGAAAGTACATTGAATTCTAGGCCTATTTCAAGAAATTAGAAAAAGTGTAAGTGCAAAATCTAACAGCTCACCTAAAGGAACGAGAGAGAGCAACAAGAGCNACTACCAAAATTCACACGGGAAGAGACTGAAAATCTGAACAGACCCATAACTAGTGAAGAAATCGAATCAGTTACCAAAAATCTCCCACAAATAAGAGCTCTGGACCTGATGGCTTCCCTGGAGAATTATACCAGACATTTAAAACAGAATTAATACCCATTCTTCTCAAGGTATTCCAAAAAACAGAAATCAAAGGAAAACTTCCAGACTCATTTTATGAAGCCGGCATCACTTTGATTCCCAAGCCAGACAGAGATCCAGCAAAAAAATAAAAAACAAAAAACCCCACAACCTACAGGCCAATATCCTTGCAAAATTCCTCAACAAGATACTTGCAAATCAAATCCAACGGCACATAAAAAGAATTATCCACCANACAGACACATGAAACAAAGCTCAGCATCCCTCATCAGGGAAATACAAATCAAAACCACACTGAGATACCACCTCACGCTGGTCAGAGTGGCTAAAATGAACAAATCAGGAGACTATAGATGCTGGCAAGGATGTAGAGAAATGGGCACCCTTCTACACTGTTGGTGGGAATGTACACTGGTGCAGTCCCTCTGGAAAACAGTGTGGAGATTCCTCAAAACTTAACAATAGAACTTCCCTATGACCCAGTAATAGGACTGCTAGGAATTTACTCAAGGGATACAGGAGTGCTGATTCATAGAGCCACACATATCCCAATGTTCACAGCAGCACTCTCAACAATAGCCAAAACATGGAAAGAGCCTAAGTGTCCATCAACGGATAAATGGATCAAGAAGATGTGGTTTATCTATACAATGGAATAGTACATGGCAATGAGAAAGAATGAAATCTGGCCATGTGTAGCAACATGGATGAAACTTGAGGGTGTTATGCTGAGCGAAATAAGTCAGGCAGAGGACAGATACCATATGTTTGCATGTATAGGAGGATTAAGAGGAACTTAACGGAGGACCATGAGGGAGAAGAAGTGGGAAAATAGCGGGGGAGAGGGAGGGAGGCAAACCATGAGAGACTCTTGAATGCCAAGAACAAACTGAGGGCAGATGGGGTGGGGGGGATGAGATGGGGGTTATGGGCATGGAGGAGGGCACTTGTGGGGATGAGCACTGGGTGTTATAATGGAAACCAACTTGACAATAAACTATTAAAAAAATAAATAAATAAAGTCAGACACTAGCTTGAAAGGGAAACTTTGGGGGTCCAGGGTGACTCAGTTGGCTGAACATCAGACTTCAGCCCAGGTCATGATCACAAGTTTGAGCAGTACATCAGGCTTGCTGTTGTCAGCACACAGCCTGCTTCAGATCCTCTGTCCCCCTCTCCCTCCCCTCCCTCACTTGCACTCTTTTTCAAAAAAAGAAATGGTGAAAGTTTGAAAAAAATGATATGCCATGTAAACAGTAACCAAGACAGAGGTGAGTGGCTATACTAGTATCAGACAAAATAGACTTAAAAAAATGTTACAAAAGATAAAGACATATACTGATAAGCATCAATTCACCAAGAAGATGTAACATTTATAAACATTGGAGGCTATAATATCCCAATATCCAATATATCAATAATGGATATAACAATCAGACAGAAGATCAATAAGGAAATAGAGGACCTGAACAACACTGTAGGATGATCAGACTGAACAGACAGCTATAGAACAGTCCATTCAATAACAGCAGAACACATTATTCTCAAACGTAAATAGGATAATTTTCAGGAGAGACCACATTAGGTCAAAAATTAAGCCTTCAAAATTTTAAATTTATTTATTTTTGAAAGAGAGAGAGAGAGAGAGAGAGCGCATGCACTAAAGGGCAGAGAGGGAGGGAGATAGAAAATCTCAAGTAGGCTCCACAGTATCAGTGCAGAGTCTGATACAGGGCTTGAACCCGCGAACCTGGAGATCATGACCTGATCTGAAAACAAGAGTCCGATGCTTAACCAACTAAGCCACCCAGGCACCCCTCCTTCTGCCCCTGCTTTTTAAAGATTTTATGTTTAAGTAATCTCTATACCCACATGGGGCTTGAGTCCACAACCCAGTTATCAAGAGTTCCATGCTCCACTCACTGAGCCAGCCATGCACCCTATTTCCTTCCGTTGTTGATTTCTAGTTTCATTCCATAGTCATCAGAAAATATGTTTTTTATGATGTTAGTCTCTTTAAATTTAGGGGCAATTTATAATTCCAAATTCATAGAGAAATTTATATTTACAAATATATATATATTAAAAAATAAAATGGGTGGGGGGGTGGTAAATGAATAAAGGGCATTAAGGAAGAAGACATGTGTTGGGAGTTATATATAGGGGATGAATCACTGGAATCTACTCCTGAAATCACTGCACTATAGCTAATTTGGATATTAATTTAAAAATTAATTAAAAAATATCTCAAATCAATGATCAAACTTGATATCATAAAAACTATGCTAAGAAAAGCAGACTAAACCTGAAGTTGGTAGAGGGAAATAACAATAAGCATTAAAGTGGAGATAAATAAAATATAGATAGATTCTTTTAAAAGAGCAACAAAACTGACAAACCTTTAGCTAGAATGGCCAAGAAAAAAGAAAAGACTCACACTTCTAAAATGAGAATTTAAAGTGGCGACATTACTATCATCCTTACAGGCATAAAAAAGATTTTTAAAAGAATACTATGAACAACTGCATGACAACAAAACAGATAATCTAGAAGAAATGGGCAAATTCCTGGAACATACAGACTACCAAACTGACACCAGAAGGAAAAAAAAAAAAAACCCAATAACCTGTAACAAGAAACTGAATCACTAATCAAAAACCTCCAACAGGAGTACCTGAATGGCTCAGCTGGTTAAGCATCTGACTTCGGCTCAAGTTATGGTCTCAAGATTCTTGAGTTTGAGTCTCTGTCAGCACAGAGCCTGATTCTGGTTCTCTATCTCCCTCTCTCTGACCTTCCTCTGTGCTTGCACTCTCTCGCTCTCAAAAAATAAATATAAAATAAGCAAAAAAAACCTTCCAACAAAGAAAAGCCTAGGACCAGATTCTACCAAACATTTAAAGAATAATTAACACCCATTTTTCTTCTTCCAAGAAAAGGAAGAGGGAACATTTTCTAACTCATCTGTGAGGTCAAATACCATGACACCAAAGACAAAGGTATCACAAATAGCAAAAAGAAAACTATAGACCAGTATCCCTAACAAATAAGGATGGAAAAGTCATCAACAGAATATTAGCAAACTGAATTCAACAGCATACTAAAAGTATTATACCATGACCAAATAGTTTTATCTCAAGAATACAGGTGGTTCAACATAAAAAAAAAAAAAATGCACCAATGTAATACATCACATTAATGGAATGAAGGAGGAAAATCACATGTTCATCTTGATGCACAAAAAGCATCTGACAAAATACCACGCTCTTTCATGATAAATATACTCAACAAATCGTGCATAAAAGAGAACTTCTTAACATGATAGAAGGACTTTCTGGGAAAAAAAAAAAAAAGGAATTTATGAAAAATCAAATATCCTGCCAGATCAGGAAAAGAAAAGCATGTGCAGTCTAAACACTTGTATATGATAGTGTACTGGAAGTTCTACACAGGGCAATTAGGTGCAAGAAAAAGAAATAAAGGTATCTCAATTGGAAGGAAAGAAGTAAAATTAAATCTATTGCATTTGTGGATACCATGATCTTGTATAAAGAAAATCCATCCACAAAACAATTAGAGCTGATAAGTGAATTTAGCAAAGTCGCATAATACAAGATGAAAACACAAAAAGCAGTTGTATTTCTTTTATATGTGCTGCCAAAGCGAGCATAATCGGTTGTACTTCTATACCCTAGCAGTGAACAAACCAAATGTAAAACTTACACAAAGCTAAAGTAAACAAATAGCGTGGTACTGACATAAGGACAGACATATATTTCACTGGGATAAAACTTAAGAGTCCAGAGATAAATCCATATCTTTGTAGTCAATTAATTTTCAACAACGGTACCAAAACCACACAGTAAGGGAAAAACAGCCTTTTTAACAAATAATAGTGGGACAACGAGTTATTCACATGCAGAGAACGAAGCTGAACTCTTATTACCTCACAACATAGCCAAAAATTAACTCAAAATAGATCAAAGACCTATAACAGCTAAAACTATAAAACTCAGAAGAAAATTCAGAGGTTAATCTTCATGACCTTGCAATAGCCCATGGTTTCTTAGTTATTACACCAAAAACATATGCAACAAAAGAAAAAATAGGTAAGACTTCAACAAAATTTAAAACTTCTGTGTGCAAAAATACATTATCAAGAAAGCAAAAAGACAACCATAAAATGGGAGAGAATATTTGCAAATCATACATCTAATTAGAGTCTAGTATCCAGAATATATAAAAAACTCTTATAATTCAACAACAAAAAGATTAATTTTAAAATGAGCAGAGGACTTAAAAGACATTTTGCTAAAGAATGTATCAAACACATTAACTAGCCATTTAAGGAAATGCAATTTAGCACCAAATGAGGTACCACTTCATAACCACTGTAAGATTAAGAAATATATATAAATAAAAAATATTTTTGACATATATAATTTAAAAAAAAGGAAAATAGCAAATGTTGCCCATGAACTAGAAACTGGAATCCTCATATACTGTTGACGGGAATGTCAACAGTTTGGTGGTTCCTTAAAAAGTCAAATTGAATTATAACATGACCCAGCAATTCCACTCCTAGGAATACATCCAAACTAACTGCAGTGTGCAAACAAAAACTTGTACATAAATGTTCACAGCAGCATTATTCAGAGAATTTTACCAAAAGATGTAATTAACCCAAGTGTCTATTGGCTGATGAATGGATAAACAAAATGAGGCATATTCACACAAATGAGTATTATTCAATTATAAAATGGAATGAAGTATAGCATGGATGAACCTTGGAAACCTGCTACACGAAGAAGCCAGCCACAAAAGGCCACATATTGTATGACTTCATTTACAGCAAATATCAAGAAAAGACAAATACACAGAGACAGATAATAGAGTAGTGATCATCAAGGGCTGGAGGGAGAAGGAAATGGGGAGTAACCGCTAAATGTGTACAGGTTTCCTGTTGAGGTGATGGAATGTTCTGGAACACCACGAATATACTAAATGCCACTAAATTGTACATTAAAAAAATTCCTAAAATGATGAATATTGTTTTGAACTTACTTAATTAAAAAAAGTTTTTAAAAGAACATATAGCTCTCAGCCTTCTCCCTCTCCTAGTCAGGACTGAGTTTTCAATGTAGCAAGAAGACTGACTACATATAGAGTAGACTGAGTAAATATCTTTAAGATGATAGCTATGCAGTTTCTCAGTGGTGCTTTAAGTCATATAAAATGGAAAAGGAGGTTAGAGTAATGGTATTTGCATAGAATTAGAGATATCAGTATGATCTCACGGTTAGAAACCATATATATGCTGGAAATCATGAGATGTGTACATACGTGTGTATATACAGTTCCTGATTCTGTCTGCTGAGAATTTGAAAGCAATGACTACCTGGTAGTAGGGAGTACACTTAGCATTCAGAGCATAGTTTCTGCATACTATTTCCATCTGAAAAAGTGAGGGCTTTTAAGGAGAAAAGGCTAGGGGCGCCTGGGTGGCTCAGGTGGTTAGGCATCCAGCTTCGGCTCAGCTCATGATCTCACAGTTCGTGGGTTTGAGCCCCGCTTCAGGTTCTATGCTGACAGCTACCTCAGAGCCTGGAGCCTGTTTCAGATTCTGTGTCTCCCTCTCTCTCAGAAATAAATAAAACATTAAAAAAATTTTTTAAAAAGGGAGAAAAGACTAATACTAGAGCTGGGGTAAACACAAGAAGAGCTGGTCACATTGTTGTACCAAATGTAAATAATAATTAAGGAAAAACTGGGACACATCCAAAGTACACAAAAGAGGAACCAATTCAACAGGGCTCCACTGGTGAAATCAAGATATAACTGAAAGGATCTCCCAGAGATCCACAATAAAGCTTGTTAAGACTGCCCCACCCCTGGTCTCAAAACAATACCCCTCTGCAGAACTGAATGAAGTCCCATAGAACTCTGTGTTCCTAGAAGGACAGGCCTCCACCACATGTACCCTCTTAACTTCTATCTACCATACCATTAACAACCTACCCTAAGACACCAAGCCAAGGAGACTGTAATTCAATCAGATTAACCACCTACCTCAAAGGCCATCAGGACTACTCCACCATGTCTTAATATGTCTGTTTATCAACATAGGAAGCCTCAAACTCACAGGTTATCCCTCATCCCATCTTCCTGCGGTACTGTATAGGCCCTAAAATCTGACAGAACCTTACAACTATCCTTGCTCCACTAAACCTTTTCAGTGTTTGCCCCGGAACTCACAATCTATCATTTGGAAAATTGTCCATATCCTAAACTTCTTTCCAAGTTTTCCTTCCTCTTTTGTAAATGAACAAGACTGTCTTCTGAGGACACTATTTCCCCTGTAGCTCTCATAAATGGTGTCTGTTTTCTCTTCCAACCCCTCATACAATCAGGCATAGAGGTTAAGTCTCCTGACTCTTCACTCCTTCTAGACCTCCTTCCATTTACCTTCTTAAAAACCCCAGCTCCTCTAAAACATAGGCCAACTGACCATATCCCCCTGCTACTGCTCTCTATTATTTGTGCAGCTCTCCTGAGGTTATACTCAAAGGACAAAAAAATACACACCAAAAAAAACCCTTCAAAAACAACTAAAAAAAAAAGAAACGACCATTTTCAGCTTTTATCATGATACTGGTGGTAATGTTGGTATTGTTAGGCAGCAAATGTAGTTTTGGAGGATTTTTTCATACCAAGTACACCAGGTAGTAAGGAAGCTATGAAAGAGTATTAAAGTTGCATCAAAAGAACTCAGGTGTCAACCTGCAGAGCTCTTTCAAGACAAAGATGCGATAATATGAGCATCAATAAAGATAGTAATAACTATGATGGGCTAAAAACATCAAATATGTTTAAATCCATGAAAACAAAACTAAAAAAAAAAAAATAGTCACCAGTGGAGTATGTCAATGAACAGATTCATTCTTTAGAAAAATTAGTAACTAAAGAGAGAGAATCCATTCCCATACGAATTGTACTACTAAGGAACCAAATAGTATATACAGGAAAATTTCTCTGCATAGAAGTACCCAAGCCAATAAAATGAAAAAGAAATGTTAGAGTAGCACCATTTTGCAACCCCTAATAAATTAATGAGGCACTTATCATCAGTAACTGCTAACATCATAAAGATAGCCAGCCTACTAAAACATGAATAAATGGCACATCAAAGTTTTTAGAACCAATAGTAAATATTCTATATAAAATTCTTTCAAGCCATTCTACAAACTGAACCATCCATTTCATTTATAATCTCTAAATCAAGAGGCAGTGAACTTTCTGTAAGGGAACAGATGGTAAATAGTTCAGGCTTTGTTGATCATATGGTCTCTATCTTAAGTACTCAACTCTGCTTCTTCCAGCTATAGCTAGAAAGCAGCCATGAATAATAGGTAAAAGAGTGGGCATGATTTTATCTACAAGAACATGTGTTGGGAAGAACCTAGTTTATGGACTGTAATTTGCTGAGTAGTTACCTCTGTCCTAAATCAATGATTTAGGCAATCAATAATTGCTATTGATAAATTAATTTTTCCCAGAAGTTAATCTGGTAATTGTTATTCAATCATCAAATCTAAATCAGTGGAAAGAAAAGTCTACATCATTCTCAAACTGACCATTCCTTTATTTTGCTAATCTGAAATGTGTGGGAAGCATTAAGGTGTTTTGATGACTGAGTCCAAAAGTTTATAATTTTTCAAATCGTAGTAAAGCAGATCTCTGAATAAAATGTTAGGAATTCAGTAATAACTCTTATTTACTGAGTTAACTTGACACATGTAGGTATACATACATAGGTATATACATAGAAATAATTTAGACGGTTGGACTTCACCTTATCAGAAAACCAAATGAGCCTGGAATCTTCATAATACCTAAACATGCCATATTTAGGATCCAATAATTCCCTCATGATGAGCAAGAAAAATTCTTTGCGTACTCCTCCTGCATCAACAGCATCTTCTCCAACAAATATAACCTAAAATAGCATAATGCAAACACTGAATGTAAAGCAATGGAAGTATAGAAGTATATTCTGGAGAGCCCATAATGTGTAATTTATTACAATAAATGCTCAGCAATTAACAGTTTAAAAAATATTTAAGTTTTATATAGTTTTATTTACTAAGTTTCAAAAATACATTAAAAACAAAAACTTTAAACATATTTTCTGAATAAAGTTCCAATTATGTAATAGAAAATGTCAAATTACCTTGAGTGGCTTTTTGTAGTCTATATTCTTTGTTTTCCTAAGGACTTCCATTGCATCTCCTACAATATTTTCTCTACGCACAACTAGAATTAAGCAGGGATTCACAGACTCAATCACCGGGAGAAAAAGAGAGGAGACATTCTGTCTATGGGCCTGATCAACAGCCATCTAGAAAACAAAAGATTAAAATTTGAATACAATGCTATAAAGAAACTAATGTGACTGGGTAAGCTAACTTCTACTTATTAATTATAATCCTATATTTATAATTCCTATAATAGTTCCTATGCTACTTAATTCACATAGCACCTAACAGTGTCTGTCTAACAGAGCGTAGGAGCTTAAAAAACTTGTATCCTAAGCATAAAGAGTGTCCTATTGAAATTTTTTTTAATGTTTTAATTTTAGAGAGAGAGAGAGACAGAGAGAGGTACAGAGAAAAGTGAGCTTTGTGCTGACAGCAGAGAGCCCAATGCAGGGCTCGAATTCACGAACCGTTGAGATTACAAACTGAGCTGAAGCCAGGTGCTTAATCGACCAAGCCACCCAGGCACCTCTTGAATATTTTTATATTAATGTATAGCTAATGACACCACTAAGCAAGTATGGAACTATTATAATACAGTAAAGCTAAACACTGCTATTTCTTAAAAAATAAGTGGGATGAAGAGTGAGGAGAAAAAGAAAACAGCATTATAACAACCTCAAATGAGAATAAGGAATAGCTTGGCTGAGGAGTATTAATAGCACCCATCTAGTAGGGTTGCCTATGTGGCTCAGTTCGTTAAGCATCCAGCTTTTGATTTCGGCTCAGGTCATAATCTCAGTTTGTGAATTCATGGGATGGAGCCCTGTGTCAGGGTCTGCGCTGCCAGCACAGAGCTTGCTTGGGATTCTCTCTCTTCCTCTTCCTCTGCCCCTCTCCCCTCTTGCTCTCTCTCTCCCCTTCCCCCCACTCCCGTCAAGAATAAACATTAAAAAAAAAATTAATCTAGCAGAGTGATCACCATGCTCTCAAAGCAAGCATTTGGCTTTCACCATTTAAAGCCTCTGTTCTTTTCCTATGGTTTTCCCAATGTTCTTATTCTAAAATGGAATGTACTATATATTAAGAGCATGAGGTGATTATTATTTTAAGAAAGACCATCAAAAACTGGCTTACTAGCTGTTGGTATAAACCCTACAAACATATTTCTCCTGGGTGCACCTGGGTGGCTCAGTCAGTTAAGAGACCAACTCTTGATTTCAGCTTCAGGTTATGAAACCAGGGTGGTAGGATCAAGCCCTGCGTTGGGGTCTGCAATGAGCGGGGAGCCTAAGACTCCTGCTCTCTCTCCCTTTGCCTCTCTCCTCTGCTTGTGTACACACATGCTTGCTCACTCTAAAAATGAATGTATATGTGTTATTATTTCTTTTGTTGATGAAAATTGATATAAGCATGTAAAATTTGTTTATTATTTAAATATCTAGAGGCATTTAAATTTTTTAAATGTTTATTTTTTAAGAGACAGAGAGAGAGAGAGAGAGAGAGAGAGAGAGAGAGACAGAGCATGAGAGAGAGAAGGGCAGAGAAAGAGGGAGACACATAATCTGAAGAAGCAGGCTCCAGGCTCTGAGCTGTCCTGACGCAGGGCTCGAACTCATGAACTGCAAACTCATGACCTAAGCCAAAGTCAGATGCTTAACAGACTAAGCCGCCCTGGTGCCCCTATCTGAGGCATTTAAAATACCAAATACATTTATTTTAAAGGAATGAAAACAGCTATTAAGGGGGGGGGATAATTTTTTAAAGCATCTTTAGAAGATTTTAAGTGCTCAAGGTTTCTTCTCATTCTTTACCTAGTCCTTAGCCTCTATAGTCTTGATATTCTATAATAGAAAATAAAACTCAAAACCTTTTCAAACTTACAGGTTCAAAGGATAAAACAAATCTACTGTAGTTCTCAAAGTTATAATGTAAATTAGTTTAAAAAATCCCTCATTATAAATGAAAAAATGTTCAACATAAAACAGCAGATTGGGAGAGGAAGGAGATCAAAGAGCAGGAGATGACCAACCTGAGGAAAATGTCTTACTAATTATTACTAAAACTTTCTTCCAGGAAACTTCATGTCCATCCCTAACAAGTGATCAAATGCCTCTTTAACATCATATCACCTCTGGTCACTTCCATCTTTTACCAAGTATATAAATATGGAATATACAATGAAGCAAGTTTTGAAACAAACCCACATTTATCAAGTAAGCTAAAAAAAAACAACAAACCTGCTTATAAAGATTAGATATTTCTACAATGAAAGAGGCTTATTCCATTTTTTAGATATAAATGATTAAAAGTTAAACTATTCTATTTTCATTTAAATATATGTAAGTCCTCATAACAATATACATGTCACATGTAACAGTCCCCTTTATAAGGTACCAAAGGTACTTTGCAAAAGACAGACCACAAAGGTACAGAATGTTTCCGAAAATTACAGATTATAGGCAAACTTCAAATATTTACTGTTTTTTAAAAAATGGGTTTTTTTTTGAGAGAGAGAGAGAGAATGAGAGACAGACAGAGACAGAGACAGAGGACAAACGGCGAAGGGGGAGAGAGAAAGAGACAGAATCCGAAGCAGGCTCCATCCAGGCTCTGAGCTGTCGGCACAGAGCCTGACATGGGGCTTGAACTCACAAAGTGCAAAATCATGACCTGAAAAGAAGTCAGACACTTAACCGACTGAGCCACCCAGGTACCCCAACAAATACTGATAAATATTCAAAAACACTAGAGAAACTATTTCAAAACCAGTCTCAAGTCAGATTAGTATTAAACTATATCTTACCTGCATCTGTAAGACTGCATCTGTTTGTAACAGAGTAGTTTTTGCTTGGGCATCAAATACAAATGGATACGTACAGATTGTAACAGGGATATCTGCCAACTGGAAATAAAATTAATTTATTAGAACTGATTTGTGATATATTTTTTTGTAGGTACTGTCATTTCTTTAAAGCTCATCATATTCTTGGTTTGTTCACCTCTATGTTGTTCAGGAATTATAAATATTGCACTTACTTTCAAATATGGAATTTTACTAAGGCACTGGAATAACCCCCAATCTCAATAACCCCAATTTTAAGAAGGAATTATATACTTGAAAGTCCATACAACTATAAATCACAAGTATCTTCGGCTTAACATATATTAACTCCAAGATTCAGTTAATTAGGATGCAAATATATCCTAAAATTGGGAGCCCCTATGTTAAATATATTACCCAGTTCTAGAGTACCCAGGGTTACTCTAGCAACTGAGGCCAATGATAAGCAATCTGCTTATTCATTCATTTAACAGATATTTACTGCATGCCATTAGGGTGCCAACACTATTGTTGAGTCCAATAATCTTTCACTCATTTAACCTACAAAACAAGTACCATGAGTATTATTTTCTGTCAATCTTTAGAGTTGAGAAAACGGATTATTACCATTATCACACATTACCCACTTTATAATTATTTAACCTATCAAGTGATACGGTGATTGATAGCTAAGTAATTTAACAATGCAGAGAAATACAAAGATCTATGAATTGACAGTCACAGATTCATGCAGTAGGAGGAGGATGTATTCCTACTATCTACCCAATAAGGCAATGTTTTTGTGTCAGCCCTGGAAACATGGACCCTACTGTAAGGTTTCTAGTGAAGACTTAATACACCATGAAAAAATCCACTTCTTATGTGCTTAGGAAGTTCTTTTTATTTAGGAAGTTCTTTTTATTAAGTCTGAATCTACATTTATAAATATCACAATGAATCACTTTGTTTTGTATTGCAATCTTCATTACAAGGAAGCGTATATGGTTTAAAGTATTTCAAGTCCCCATGCTCTCTCTCAATTGTCTTTTTTCCATAGTAAACATTCCCAGTTTTTCCATCCATTCTGAAAATAATATGGTTGCTAGCCCTTCTCCAACCTTCTTTTAAATGTATTTTATGTTATTCTCTCTTAACAAAAACAATCAGTATAGAACACAATGAAACTATGAGCTCTTTGTTGTCAACATGTAAGACAGCATTGTGGGTTATATTTACCTTACAGTAAATTACCATTTTTCACTATTTTTCACATGACATTTTTTACCTTCATCCTGTATTTGTGTCACTACCTACTGATGGTAGAAAGTCATTTCACTATTCTGAAATTCAAAAGTACTGAGATGATTTCTCAGGTCTCTTTTGGTTTCAAAAGTCTATAATTTCATAATTTTATGTGCTATTTCTATGTGAAGATAAGGAGGCAAACAATATTAGGCCTATAATATACAGTTAATTCTAAATGTTTCACTGGTTCAAGTGCTGAGAAAAATGCAAAACAAAACAATAAAACCTGAAGTCTATAATGGAAGTATAAAGGAAATATATATATATATATATATATATATATATATATAAAGGAAATATAAAGGAAGTATAAAGTATTGTAACAATTCCATGTATTAAAAAAGTTATTTAGGTTTGTTGATAATCTAAACCAAAGTGCTAGAACTTTATATGTTAAGATAGTGTGTGTGTGTGTATATCTATCTATCTATCTATCTATCTATCTATCTATCTATCTATCTATCTATAGTGAGGAAGATGACCATACCGAGTTTATTTAACTTTATGATGATCATATTGAGTATCAATTATTAACTCAAAAATTAAAGGTCATTTAGTTCTCTACTTTTTGCCTTACTGAGTAAGCATTTATCAGATTTTAAAAGTTTGCTTTTTTATATTACAAAGGACACATATTAATTTCATACTGGAAGATTTTAGGAGGGTAGAAACTATTTTAAAGCAAATATTATTGGGGTGTCTGTCTGGTTCAGTCAGTACAATATGTGACTCTTGAACTCAGGGTTGTGAGTTTGAGTCTCACATTGGGTGGAGAAAATAAAATCTTAATTAAAAATTTTTTTAATTTTTAAAATAGAAATCTTTTTTTTTTNTTTTTAAAAAAAAAATTTTTTTTTTTTTTTTTTTAAAGAGGGAGTGGGGGAGAGAACCAGAGGGCAACAGAGAGAAAGAATCCTAAGCAGGCTCCATGCTAAGTGCAGAGCCTGACATGGGGCTTGATCCCACAACTCAAGGATCATGACCTGAGCTGAAACTAAGAGTTGAACATTCAACCAACTGAGCCACCCAGTCACCCCAAAAATAAAATGTTAAAAAAAACCCATAAGGCAAATATTGAAAGGCATTATACAGATGCAATGTTAACTAAAACAGAGGTTTTAATTTCCTTCAGAAAATTCCTTTGAACTCTTATATAGGACAACTCCTATACACTCAAAAAATTATATAGATAGATAGTTAGGTTATCTAACTATCTATATATAGGCTTATCAAACAAAACAGGAAACTTCTGCTCTCTTATCACTTAAGACAAAACAGAGTATATTTTACTCTGAACATGAGACTTCATTACACCAAACTTACCTCAGTTAATCCATGGTTGACATCCTAAGACAGCAGTGCAGAACGTAACAGTAATGAGGAAAGAGCAATGTTAGTGTCCAAATTTAACTATTTCTATTCAAAGTAGCATTTCATATAGTTTGCTAGAGCAGCATACTGAATTAATGAAGTAGACCAAAATACACCTACAACAAAACTTACCCTTTCTACATGTACCTTATATATCCATACCTATGAAACTAGACCTTTGTTTCATTTATCTTGAAGTCATAAAATTATCAAGACTTGAACATAATGAAATTTGGCTTTAGCAACTAAGCACCCCATTTGTAGAATTTAGATAAAATGGGGAAACTAATCCTAAACCCGACTTGGTCCTGAAGAAGTAATTTTATGTCTTAGTTTCTCCACCTGGAAAATGGAGAAAATATTCCCCAGACTTCAGGACTTGGTTAAATCTTGACAAAATGCTTGAAAAGTATTTAGCAGATTAAAATATTATATGGAAACAAGCCATTAAATGTTTTTACTTGTCATAAATAACCAATGAAACATAGGGTATCTTATATTAAGGATTCTTTAACACTAAGTTACCTTAAAACTGAAAGTACAGGACAGGGTTTAGAAGTTGAAACAGAAAGAAAAAATGAGGAGAGAAAGAGAGATTTATGAAGGGAATAATAATGGTTATTACAATGAAGCTTACCACTTCACTCAACAGAAACATACACTTTCTTGCAGAAAGCTTCTACACATACTCAGGGTATAGACTCATATAAAGTGCCGGAATATCCAAAAAGATGTCACTAAATTTGCAAATGGTACTTTGAAGAGTGAAGAATTAATTTTACCCAAAGAGAGGTCTGGTTTTGCCATAATCTATTGGGGGTGATCTACAGGCCATTGGAATGTCAGGCCTGATAGGAATATCTTTATTTGCCTGAGGGTTCTGGACCATTTGGTTATCATTTCTGCCTTCAGAGGTCTGGAGACTAAAGGTTATCCACATAGGCAGTATGTAATCAAACCTCAGTAAAAACTCTGGGCATCAAGGATCTGGTGGAGCTTCTGTGGTTGGCATTATTTTGTGAGTAGTGTCACACAGGGATGCTAGGGAAGTAACTTATCCACGACTCCACAGGGAGAGGAAAAGAGAAGCTATGCCTTTGGTACCTCTTTCAGAGGCCACTCTATGTGCTTCTTCCCCTGACTGATTTTGATCTGTATGCTTTCCATACAATAAACTGTTAACATCAGTATAAGTTTCCAGTGAGTTCTGTGGGAACCTGTAGCAAATTACTGAACCTGAGGGTGGTGTGGAGAGCCCCTCAAAATTGGAACTCGCGCCAGAAGTGAGGGCAGTCTTGTGCACTCTATTCCTTATAAATACATAGTTTGTTAGATGCTCAGACACTTTGGGGGTACATTTGGAGGCTTTAAGATATGAGCAAATACAGGTTTCTTTCACTATATTGTGCTACATAAAGCCAAAGCAGTATGAGAATAAGCAAAATAGGACTCCATACAAATCCTATTCAGAGAAAGGCTATTGATAATAGTTTCTTCCAAAAAACTCAGAGTACCAAGTTATCACTACATATGTGCCCCTACTAACGTTAACAAGAACATATTTATTTTTTAAAAAAAATTTTTAATGTTTTATTTATTTCTGAGAGAGAGAGAGAAACAGTGTGAGCAAGGGAGGTCAGAGAGAGAGGGAGACACAGAATCCGAAGCAGCTCCAGGCCCTGAGCTGTCAGCACAGAGCCCGACGTGGAGCTCGAACCCACAAGCCGTGAGATCATGACCTGAGCTGAAGTCAGATGCTTAACCGACTGAGGCACCCAGGCGCCCCAACAAGAACATATTTAGAAGCTGTACTGCCGAAAAGCCTTTTAGATTGCACCAGTTTAATTTGAAACCAACAGGAACACGTGACATTCTTTTACAGTGTATCTTGTGGGGACCTTTTAAAAATGCTATTACTACCATGAAAGCTTGAATAAATAAATAAACAAACACTTTTCAATATTTTCTGACTACCTACAGCCTGCTTGGTAACTATACTAGATACCAAGATAGTTTATAGCATGAGAGATTAATTTTATTTTTAAATAAATAAAACAATGTATGTGCACTATTTTTTATTGCTACATGTAAACAGATAAAGGTGCTATGCATCTCATTATGCATAGGAGAAGTCAATAAGATTGCTGGAATTTATAGTGTCACTAAACCATTCTGAAGCAGTACCTGTTTGATTGCAGAGAGAGGTAAACTAAAAGGAATATACGAAATAATGGGACATATGGAAAGCTTAAGAAAAGAAGCGTTGCGTTAAATATCAAGTAAAACCATTATCTAGGAGAGAGGCATCCAAGGGTGAAACAGATTGAGACCATTGTTAGAAATTGGAATTTAGGGGCACCTGGGTGGCTCAGTCGGTTAAGCATCCGACTTCGGCTCAGGTCATGATCTCACAGTTTGCGGATTTGAGCCCCGGGTTGTGGATTTGGGTTTGTGGATTTGAGCCCCATGTCGGGCTCTGTGCTGACAGCTAGCTCAGAGCCTCCTAGCTCAGAGCCTGGAGCCTGCTTTGGATTCTGTGTGTGTGTCTCTCTCTCTGACCTTCCCCTGCTCACACTGTCTCTCTCTCTCAGAAATAAATACAAAACGTTTTAAAAAATTGTAACAAAGAAATTTCAATTTAAAGGTTAAGGATCTTAGACAAAAGCTCAAGCATTTTTAAAAAGGTAAATACAAAAAGGAAAAAGGGTAAATGCTTAAAAGAGCATGGATGAACTCTTCTGGGAAACATTAGAGTTGCAATGTATTTGTTTTATTATTTGCAAATCTGATTCAGTCACAGTAGTATTTCCAAGGGAATTTTAAAAAGGAAACAAAGTCATGTGAGGGTTGGAGACAGGTTCTATCATAAAACATGTGAGGTCAATTAATGGTTTATTGCTAAAAATTCAACATATCATTCAATGTGTGACCTACTATTGGCTCCAAATCCACATACTCAAGCAATAGCTGTTGGCTGTTTTAAGAGTGGGAATCCTGAAACTGGGTCAAGGCATGTCTAATTTTAGTTCCTCAATGTCCTAGAAGCTGGAGTGAAAAAGGCTTTAAGGAATGTTCAAAAGTCAGGTTCTCATGGTCTAAAGCAGACTTCACTAAAGATGCTTTTGACACCAATGGTTAATTATGGTTCCAGTTGAATTATAGATAAAAAGATGGAGTTCATCGACACACTTTAGTTTCAACTAATTATGGCAAAACACTATACCATTGCTGGTGTCATTTGATTTAATGATGTAACACAGGATTACTCTAAGGCGATACTGAAGTTAATGAAGTGATTCCAGTAAACATGAAAAGTCTTAGTGACTAAGTGGAAATAAAATAACATCTAAAATATGAAGAAAATGAAAATACACAAACATAACTTGGTAATCCAATAGATAATCAGTCTAAGAGTTTAGTCTGTAAAATAAATGCCATTAAAAATGATTAGGGAGCTTTACAAAGCAAGGATGAACTTTTCTAGGAAATATTACAGTTGCAAAGGAGCACAAATGTACTTTAATTTCTTCTTTTTACTAAATGAGAAAAAAACTCAAACCCAGAAAGTGCTGGTGGATCTTTCCCAAGCTGGTCACCCCAACTGTTCTATCAGTCTATCTTGCTAGTTTGCTGGTGAACATGTCATATTGCTAGCTCAGCATTGCTAAAAGTACAACTTAACACCAAAAAACAAAGACAGCGATGATTTATATACACAGCACAAATAATATCAAATAAATATGACTTATGACTTGAAAGACTCTGAAAATTTTACCAATTTACGAAGTATCTTCATTAGTATCTACTTGTATATGACGTCTTCATTACAGTTCTTGAAATAAATGAGTATGTATTTTTAAAACTGCATAAGAACCTTACAGTAATACAAATAAGTGGACCCAGCATAAACCATTCTATACTTCATTCTAAATTAATTTTTACTAAGTAAATATCGATGGTATATAGGGCAGTAACTAAGAGTATAGGAAAGGTAAGAAAAAAAGAGCAGAGTTTAGTAGCAACCACTAAAGTATTTTCAAGTTAAAACCAAAGTTAAAAGAAGGCAAAGAAATATACAACTGAGACTAGTCTTACAAAGTGGAGAAAAACAAATAGCAGAAGAGAAAAAGGAACCCATATGCCATTTTATTTTGCCTAGAGATTACAGTGGAGGGAGAAAAACAGATAAAAGGCAAAAGGAATCCAACTGAATAACAGTTTTATACACCAAGATCAGAGTCTTGAGGGGCACTTGGCTGGCTCAGTTGGTAGAGTGTGTGACTCTTGACCTCGAGGTTGTGAGTTTGAGCCCCATATTGGCTGCAGAGATTACATAAACAAACAAACAAGTAATCAATCTTTAAAAAAATCAGAGTCCTGATAAACAAAAAACAGAGAAGTCTATAGTAACCAGCAGGAGTAGGAGGATCAAGTAAAAAACTTCATAGACTTAGGTTAAAAAAGATGGGAAAATGAAAGGGGATGAGGTGAAAAATTAGAAGTCTCAGCAGTACAAAAGGATATTATAAGGAAAACAAAGAACTTCACAGAATTAGTTTTTAATGTTTAGAGATCAGGGAAGCATATATGTGCTAGATTCTTAAAATCCTTGATTGGGAAAGAAAAGAAATGGAGAAAAAAAATTTCAACAGATTATAGGATAAAGCAAATATAATAAAAGTAAATAATTTCCTTGCAGTATTTAGGACAAGGTAAAGTTACAAATATATGTATACATGTGTATATAAGTAAAACTTCTAGACATATATTTCTTAAAATTCATAGTAATTATGTTTTATCAAAGAATATTTTAAGCTTTCACACTGAAGCAATGGAATTATTTCTAGATTATAAATCTTATTCAATAGTGGTATACATGTATATACATATATATGTATTTACATACACGTATATCCATATGTTAATGTGTATACAAATGTACATACACATCTATATCATCACAAAACAGCATGTGAGTGGGGCGCCTGGGTGGCTCAGTCAGTTAAGCGTCCAACTTCAGCTCAGGTCATGATCTCACGGTTTGTGGGTTTGAGCCCTGCATATGGCTCTGTGCTGACAGCCAGCTCAGAGTCTGTAGCCTATTTCAGATTCTGTGTCTCCCTCTCTCTTTGACCTTCCCCGCTCACGCTGCCTCTCTCTCTCAGAAATAAATAAAACATTTATTTAAAAAACCCAGCATGTGAGTATATTTAGGATAAATTCTTTTTAAAAATTTTTTTATAATGTTTTATTTATTTCTGAGAGACAGAGAGAGAGGCAGCATGAACAGGGGAGGGTCAGAGAGAGAGGGAGACACAGAATCTGAAACAGGCTCCAGGCTCTGAGCTAGCTGTCAGCACAGAGCCCGATGTGGGGTTCACACCCACGAACCGTGAGATCATGACCTGAGCCAAAGTCGGATGCTTAGCCGACTGAGCAACCCAGGCACCCCAGGATAGATTCTTTTAAATCTTACCTAGAGTGTTAATGTGATGTTCAACCTAGCATTAAGACTAGTAATACAAGCATGGGTTTTATTAAAAATCCTCAGGAAAAGAATCTTTAGACTTACGTGTAAATGTGAAATGTGAAAGCACTTTTGACTCAAAGAAAAGAGCTTTGCAAAATTAAATGTCATAATATAAATTAATGAACTATATAAATAAGAGTTGCACAGCGACCTTCAAAGTAAATGCCAACCTTCTTTCCCAGAGGTAGAAGAACTCAAATCATGTATTCTGCAATCTGATTTCTAAGATTAGAGATTAAACCCACTATGCAAATTAAATGAAGAACAAGCTTTCACTGCTGCAGCCAACTATTCGATATCATTCTATCTACAAATGAAGAGAAGGGAAAACTTTGTGGTTGAAAGAGTAATGGATGGCAATTATCAAGTACAGTAAAGATATAATCTGGACAGAATGAGAAACAAAGAGAAAAAACCTAGAAATAGGAAGGTAGTCCTTTATGGCTTCCCTCTTAACAGATGATAGTAGCACTGAAATAGTGCCTCAGGAAATTCAATTTGATATCACCTAAGCTATATACCAAAGGGGTCTGGATACAGGCCTGCCAAACTTAAAAGTAAACATTCAAATCACAACTTTTCCACAAAGTTTTCTACATACTATAAAATCCTATGCAACTGGGATTTGTCTTAACTGTTAAGAATACAAGAGTTTATGAGCTACATATTGTATATAAATTCAGATATCAAAGTGTATCTAATCTAATTCATAGTTAATACAGGAAGATATGACTCTAAGATAATATTTCTCAAACTAGGCTTGCATCTCAGGGATATATTTTTAGGGATCTATCAGTGCTCTGGAGAATTTTTTATTTTAGTGTTTTTGTACCAGAATTTTTAAAAATGACTTAAAAATCTAAAATTAGGATAATCCATTTATAAACCCAGTATCACCATGAAACTCCAAGAGTTGCAATGGTTGTGACTGTAATCAAACTGGCACCAAACAGGAAGGACTTCAATGTCTAGGATTTCATACATAAACAACAAGCTTGACGCGTGAAGGCCAAACTACTATGACATTTCATTCTAAAAGGAAATGTTTCATTGCAGTCCAAATAGAGAAAGGTAGCAACATAACAGAGTTATTAGACACCTCAAAATAGAGGCTACTGCCAAACTTTAAATCCCACGTATAGGTAGTCAGCAATAATAACCATCATTTTACCAATATTTAACTATGTGCCAAGAGCTGCCCTAAGCACTTTAGGTAGATTATACAAATTAATCTTCTCAATAACTATATAAGGTAGGTACTATTATCCCTAATTTACAGAAGAAGAATTAAGTAATTTCCCCAATGACAGAGAGTAAATGCTGAGCAAGGATTTGAACCAAGAAGCTTTTATGTTACCCTACTTTCTTATATTTAAGCTATGAGGTAAGATTCCTGATCATCAAAACACAATTATCCTCCATACTAAATAATAACTTGATTTTTAAATTTGTAGTATTATTTATAATTAATTTATAAATTTTATGGTTTTAGAGTTCTTTCAAAATCTAAGTGTAGAACTCATTTTAGTGTTTGTATATTTTAAAATAAATAAAGTCATAAATAAGTGAACACTGGACTTCTTAAACTGTTTTATTTTTTTTTTTAATTTTTAAAAATATTTTTATTTATTTTTGAGATAGAGAGCGTGAATGGGGGAGGAACACAGAGGGAGGGAAACACAGAATCGGAAGCTGGCTCCAGGCTCTGAGCTGTCAACACAGACCCCGATGTTGAGAGTGAACTCGTAGACCGTGAGATCATTACCTGAGCCAAAGTCAGATGCTTAACTGACTGAGCCACCCAGGCATAACCAAAAAACTGTTTTACTTTAAAAGGGATCTATATATTAAGTCCAGTTTCAAAAGCACTGCTCAAAGAACTAGGATACCCTCCCTGGTTGTGTCAGGTTTATATGCAAACTCAGGATTCCAACTTTCCGATGGCCTATCATAACACTTCAGATAAAATCCAAGCTCTTGATCCTAATTTACTAAACCCTTCATGATTTGGTGCCTATCCATTTCTCTGACCTCTCCTTTCCCAGAACTCTCAATAGTGCCATATTTTAGCCATTCTGGCCTCTTCCAATCCTTCAATCATGTCAAGCTAAGGTCTTTTACTGGATGTTCATTTTTCTTGAAATTTACTTCACTTTGATCTTACATGGTTGCTTCTTGTCATTTAGATTACAGCCCATAGTTCAACAGACCAGACTTTTCTGATTATCCAATTGTAAGAAACCATCCCATCTTTATTATATTCTCTTATTTTAATTCTCTATACTGTGTATATTATTAGCTAATTTTTTTGCTTTACTGGATTACTGTCCATCTTGCCCACCAGATTATAAACTGTAAGAACATGGCGTTTATCTGTGTCATCACTGTATTTGCAATACCTAAATTGATGCCAGTCACAGGGGTTTCTCAATATTCTCAGTATTTGAAGAAGCAAATGAGTAGATCTACATTTGCAGAACAGCTATAAACTTGACTGAAACTTGACTGATTCTTGAGGGGGGAAAATCAACAAATCTTTCTCTTAATCAAATGCATATACCAGGGAAGAAAAAGACATTTTAGAAGTGACCTGATTCCTATAGAAGAGAGTATTCTAAAATTAGCACGCACTAAATCGCAGCACCATTCAAAAACTACTGTATGTGTTTAGTGCCACTACACATATGCCAGATACTATGAGAGGTGCTGGTGAATAATTACAGTGTGCCTATCCACAAGGAGTTTGCAGCTGATACCTAGCAAGCTCCCTGTGGATAAGCTACTCACTTTTCTTTAACTGTTAAATACATACTGCTTAAGTTACCTACTTCAGGGGTAAAAAAGCTGGCCTGAAGTATCCTAAACTGGTTAGCAAATAAGAATATTAAACCTGTTTTAGATCTGCTTAACCATTTTGATATTAAAGTTTTGTTGAAATAAAGCTTTCTAAGACTGCTATTATTTTAATGGGACATTAAGTGTCTAGTTATTAGAGACTTAGCCACATGGGAAGAAGTATGTACACATGTAGATGTAAGTCAAAAATCTGAAAATTAAATACATAAAAGTATTTTATGGAATCAGTGATCCTAGGACTCTCTTTTTATAATTCTGGAGACCTAATCTCACAATAGTAATATATTCTTAGAGTTCTAATATCAGGGACTCCAGTATTCTCAACGTAAGAGAATTAAAAGACAACCCCATGGAAAATAATTGAGAATTAAAAATCCATGTCATATTTGCATTTTTCTTTAGTTTGGCTTGACTCTGGTATTAAGAGCGGAGTGTTCACTTATAAATACTGCATAATAAGTAGCTGCTTCTCCCAATGTGCTTTTATTTCGAAGTAAGCTTTGAATAAAAGTTCTGAAAAAACTTTGGTGTTTCAAAAACAAGCAATAGTTCCTTTTCTGTGAGAATATGATACATAGAAATGAAATCATAAAATGCAACAGGAAACATACCATTCCATAGGCCTGCTGCTGGACCCAGTTGATATAATCATTCCTTATGTCTATCAATTCTTGTACTTCATGTATATAAAATTTATCATACTGTATAATCTGTCCAGTTTTCTCATTTACCTACAAAAAAACAAATGTGTAATTAAAATTTCATATATATGTATATAAAATTTATCATACTGTATAATCTGTCCAGTTTTCTCATTTACCTACAAAAAAATGAATGTGTAATTAACATTAAGTTTAACCTGTACCTAATAGAGATTAAAAAATATTTAAATAGGAAAAGTTTTGAGATATTTTTAGCTAATTTTCTCTATTAAAAAAAACTTACCAAGTACCTACTATATGCAAAATGCTAGTTAAATGCTATTATGAAACACAAAAATGTCTAACATGGAATATCTGCATTTAGTATCTCAAAATCTAGTAGAAAACCACCACATAGTATGAGATATGAACCATTAAAGCATATATAGTATATAGAAACTAGAATCTATAAGAACTTCTGCTTGGGGGATAGGAATTAAATAATAAGAATAGCTAATACTTGTTAAGTGTCACTCTGTACTGGCATCTGAATGAAATGAAGAAGTAACATTTTGGTAGGATACCAAAAACGAAGAAAATGCAAATTATCACCCTAGAAAGTACCTACTAATTACAAATGTAAAAAACAAATATTCACAGTGGAGAGCATTACCTTAACTGAGTGATCAAACCAATCACCACTGATAGGGAGACAATCAAATATTATGTTCCTGCTAATATAATGCAACAGGGAGTATAAGCATCATCTATGAAGTAGAAAAATGTTTAGCTTGAATTCAATCAACTCTCTTGATCTAAATTCCAGTTTATAGGAAATTCGAGGGATAGAGAAATAAACATCACCATAAGGAAAATATCAGACAAATATTCTGATTGTTAGAACTTGCATAAGGCTAGGAGTCTCCAAACAGTTAAGGTAATGGGATAAAAAAGTAGGGGCTATTCTTTTTATTTTTTTAATTTTTTAGTGTTCATTTTTGAGACAGAAACAGAGCAAACAGAGGAAGGGCAGAGAGAAAGTGAGACACAGAATCCAAAGCAGGCCCCAGGCTCTAAGCTATCAGCATAGAGCTTGACGCAGGGCTCAAACTCACAGACTGTGAGATCATGACCTCAGCCAAAGTCGGATGCTTAACAGACTGAGCCACCTAGGCAGCCCCCCCCACCAAAAAAAGCGGGTGCTATTCTAATAGAGACAGAGAGGTGTTCTGATGCAGGATACAGCAGAGTTCCTTGTGTCAGGCTAACCTCCTGGCAATAACAATTATAAACTCTGGACAATATATATATAAAAAACTCAACAATCCGAAAACACTGGAGATCAACCCAAAGCAAGCAGAAATAAGAATGAACACAGTCTTTGAAAGAAGAAAGCACAGGTGTGATACACATTTTTGCCCAAGGGAGTGCTTCCAAATCAGTATAAGTAAGAGCTCAAGCACAAAGCAGCAGTTTTACCAGACAGAAGAGTCATAGGTCACAAAGTGAGGCAGCCAATGTGGTAAACAGTGAGGAAGAAAAAAATCCCAGAAAGGAATCCAGAGGGTGAAGCCACAAAACCAACCAGCAAATTCCCCATATATCATTGGCTAACTTTTTCTTTTTTTGAGAGAGAGAAAGAGAGAGGCAGAGAGAGAAAGGATGCAAGTGAGCGAGGGGCAGAGAGAGAAGTGGGGCTCACCTAGGACTCATGCTCACTGACACAGGGCATGAGCTCACCTGATGTGGGACTCAAACTCACAAACTGTGACATCATGACCTGAGCCAAAATAAGATGCTTAACAACTGAGCCACCCAGGTGCCCCGTTGGCTAACTCTTAAGCCATGAGTGTATATAGGGCGAGATGCTGGGGGAAAAAACTCCTAGGAGAAAGCAGCAACTGGGAGGTTTCTCTTAAGGCAGAATTCAAGACGAGCATTTCCAGAGAAAAAGGGGCACATTTGATGGGCAAAATGATAAAAGGATTACTTTATCAAGAAGTTACAGGAATTCCAAATAACATTTCAAAATCCATGGAGAACTGGCAGAATTTGATGGAATTTTTAACACCCCTCTCTTGGTAACTGATAAAAAACTGACAAAAATAGGAAGCACGGAAGATGTGAACAACAATTTCAACTAACTTGAACTCACTATAATAGAACATCTCACACAATAATTGTATATAGAGCATTCACATCAAAACGTTTGGACCATAAAACAAGTCTTACTATACATTTAAAAGAATCCAAAGTAAACCCAATATGTCCTCTGACCAAAATGGAATTAAACAAAAGAGTTAGTAACTGAAAGACATTTGGAAAATCCTAGCACATTGTGATCATTTTAAATACCTCTCCCCTTTTTTAAGTTTATTTATTTATTTTGAGAGAGAGAGTGTGCATGTGCATGTGTGGGAGAGGAAGAGAGAGGAGGAGAAAGAGAACCCCATGCAGGTTCTGTGCTGTTAGCATGGAGACAAACACGGGGCTCAATCTCACGAACCATGAGATCAAGACCTGAGTGGAAAGAGTCAGATGCTTAAACAACTGAACCACACCGGAGCCCCTAAACAAAACACTTCTAAATTACCCAGAACTTCTCTTGAATCACAGAGATAAGGCGATAAGATACCAAGGAGCCTGAATCCCAAGGATCGGCAGATACTTCCAAACAGAAACATAATGCCAGAATTAGGTCGCCTGTGGCAAAGCAAGAGAAAGATACCACTGTGACACAAGCAGGAAAGAAAAAATCAGCTAAAATTTTAAGAAATTGTTTAAGGCTGAGTATGGGATAACGTAACAGGGTTTTATAACTCTTACGTGTTCCAGACAGTATGCACTCACTCACACACTCTTCCACAGACCTCTACTGAGTGGTCTTGGAGATGACTGGAAATGGCAAAAGATCACAAGTCTCTCTCAGTGGTGCAAGGAATGGGCTGCCGCTGTGAACTGGCTGCCACCCTGCCCAAATCCTTTGTTTCTATAGAAAGAGCAAAAGCCTTAAACTTACACTGAGGATGGTAAAGCAAATTCCATGCATTGTTGCTGGAGGAGGGGGACCTCTGACCTCAATAGTTCGGAGGAATGGGGACGACAACAACAGTCCTGAGCCCAGAATCTTATACCAGTAGGACCAGAGGACCCCTAGTGCTGGTGGAGGGAAGAGAAACTCTGAGTAAGTCTCACCCTGGGATCCAAGCATACATAATTACCTAAGACCAAGGCTACACAATAACATCAAAGAAAATTTTCTGTGTCCTCTCCTCTATTAGTCTTGAAAGCACTGAGTAACAAGACCAGTTTACCACTGAGGAGGGGCAAGAGTGAGAGGAAGAATTCCTCTATCAAGCAGACATACAGAGAAGAACACAAATAGTGAGAAATAAAACTGTTGACATTTCACCTCTGTTCAAAGCATCAGGCAACACTAAAGGAATCTGAGGCCTCTGGATAATTCTGATAGCAGAGCAAGAAGAGGCTTTAGGAAAAAATTTGAATAAAATTAAAAGCATATCAAAATTTGAGGAATGCTAGTCAAGCAGGGCATAGAAGAAAAGTTAGCATTAAATGATCATGTTAGAAAAAAAGGTTTCAAATCAATGATCTAAGCCTCTGTTTAAGGACCTAGAAAAAGATGATCAAATTAAGTACAAATCAAGTAGAGAAAAGGATATAAAGAGCAGATATTTTTGAAAGAGAAAACAAAAACACTAGAGAAAAATCAATGAAAGCAAATGTGTTTTATGAAAATATCAATAAAGTTGATAAGCCCCTGAAGAAAAGGGGAAGACATGAATTACCACTAACAGGAATGAAAAACATCACCACATAGACATAGACATAAATATTACCACAGACTTAACAAAACTGACTCAAGAAGAAACAGAAAACATAAAATTACACCGTATTTATAATAAAAATTTGGATTGTGAGTAATTTGTTCTGCGAGTGTTCGGCAAGACTAGCAAACATTTCTAATAAATTTTAACTTGACAAACAAGTGACATCTTGAAATGTGAGCAATAAGTAAGTGACGCCTAATTTCACATGATCACAAGTGAGTCAATGGTTCTTTAAATTCGCTTTGATATACAAGCGCTTTGTATTACAAGCATGTTTCTGGAACAAATTATGCTCACAAATTATCCTTAAATTTTTAAAATTTAATAGGAAAATTTAAAATTTCCCAGAAGAAAACTACAGGCCAAGATGGTTTCACTGGTGAAGTCTATCAAACACTTAGGGAAGAAACGAAATAATATCAATCTTAACTCAGAACACAGAGAAAGAGAAATTAATTCTTAAATGATTTTATGAAGCTATAGTAACCTTGATACTAAAAGTTGGTGACAATATTCAAAACAAAAATGATCAATAGCCCTCATAAGACATAAAGCCTTCAATAAAATATTAGCAATTAAACCCAATAATATAAAGTATAATGCATAATGCCCAAGTGCAATTTATCCCAGGAATGCAAGGTTGGTGTGACATTGAAGTATTAATGCATCAGCACATTTTAGAAAAAAGGTAGGAAAAAAAATGGTTTATTCATCTCAACAGATACACCAAAAAGCATCTAACAAAATGCAACACCTCAGGGCACCTGGGTGGTTCAGTTGGTTAAGCATCCGACTTCAGCTCAGGTTGTGATCTCATGGTTCATGAGTTCGAGCCCTACATCAGGCTCTGTGCTGACAGCTCAGAGCCTGGAGCCTGCTTCAGATTCTGTGTCTCCCTCTCTCTCTGTTCCTCCCTCACTCATACTCTGTATCTCTCTCTCTCAAAAATAAATAAAAATTAAAAAAAAAAAGCCACAAACAAAATTCAACACCTCTTCATAAAAAACATTCTAAGCAAAACAGGAATAAAAGGAGAGTTCTTCAGATAAAGCCCACTGTATTGCGAATCCATAAGAAAAAAAAATAACATGCTGTGTACATAAAAAAAAATCCAAATGAATCTATAAGACAATTACTGAGACTAATAAATTAATTTATAAAGGTCACAGGATGCAAGATAAATACACAAATCACAATTTCTCAATACTAGCAACAAACTACTGGAAAATAAAAAAAATTAAATTTCATTTACAATAGCAACAAAACCAAATATTTAGCAATACATTTAACAAAAGACATATAAGACTTCAGAACTACAAGGGCACCTGCATGACTTAGTCAATTAAGCTGCCCACTCCTGATTTCCATTTAGGTCAAGATCTCACAATCATAAGTTTGAGCCTCGAGTCCAAACTCCACGCTGGGTGTGAAACCTGCCTGAGATTCTCTCTTTCCCTCTCTCTCTGCCCCTCCCCTACTTGTGCGCACACATGCATGCAATCTCCCTCTCCCTCTCCCTCTCGGAAAAAAAAGGAAAAAAAAAAAAGGGAAAAGGAAAACAATAGTATTACTATTAGGTAGGAAAATGCCCAAAAAGAGGAATGCTGAAGTAATATCAGAATTTACTTTGAAATGACAAGAAAAAAATACATACATATATGTAAAAGCCAATGTGAGAGCATGTTAACAATTACTGAATCTAGAATGGGAAGCATATAAATATCTACTTTGGGGCACGTAGTTGGCTCAGTTGGTAGAGACTCTTAATCTCAAAGTTGTTAAGTTCGAGTTCCATGTTGGGCATAGAGACTACTTAAAAATAACATAAAATCTTTAAAAAAAAATAGGGATTGGTCTTTCAATGTTTTGTATATATGAAGATATTCAAAATAAAAATTAAAGAATAAAGTGAAAGGATTTCAAAAAGAAAGTTTGAGGGGCGCCTGGGTGGCTTAGTCGGTTAAGCATCCGACTTTCGCTTAGGTCATGATCTCGCGGTTTGTGGGTTCGAGCCCCGCATCAGGCTCTGTGCTGACTGCCAGCTCAGAGCCTGGAGCCTGTTTCAGTCTGTGACTCCCTCTCTCTCTGACCCTCCCCTGCTCACGCTGTCTCTCTCTCTCTCCTAGAAATAAAAATAAATAAATAAATAAATAAATAAAACCAACAAAAAGAAAGTTTGAGGAAGAAAATTCTAGACAAAGAGATAGCATGAGCTAAAGTAGAACAATTTCACAGGGAAATTAGGTTTTGAGTCAACAAATGATAGAATCAGAGTGATATTTTATGAAAATTATTCTGTTGACAGTGTGAAGTATAGTAAAAAATAAGTACAGAGGCTAGTGTAGGGAGATCAATAAGATATTAAAGACTGAAGATTTCTAGATAATAAAAATAAATGCAGAAGCTGTGGTAGCTAATTGATATAGAAAAGAGAACTGACTTGAAAATTTCAAGGAAGAGTAACTGGAAAACAAATGCTAGCAACACAAAGATGTGTAAGTCAAGAAAAGATGACAGTTTTGGTGGGAGAGGATGAGAGCTGGGAAGAATGAGAAATTTGGTATTCAAACTTTTTTAAATTTTAAAATGATGGCAAGACTGTCTAGCTCAAGAGAAAGGCTTGCCAAAAATACATAATTGAGAACATTTTCCTTAAAGGAGACAATTAAAGCTGTGGCAGGAGATGAGCCAGAGATAGAAAGTAAAACAGAAAGGGCCAAGTGCAGACCACTAAGAAATATGCCACATTTAGGAAAAGAAAATAAGCCATCAAAAGAAAAATGTTTTTAATTACTTTTTAAAAAAATTTTTTAAATGTTTTGTTTCTGAGAGAGAGAGACAGACAGCGTGAGCAGGGGAAGGGCAGAGAGAGAGGGAGACACAGAATCGAAGCAGACTCTAGGCTCTGAGCTGTCAGCCCAGAACCCGACGTGGGGCGCGAACCCATGAACCGTGAGATCATGACCTGAGCCAAAGTTGGATGCTCAACCAAGAGCCACCCAGGTGCCCCTACTTTTTTTTTAATTTTTAATTTTGAGAGCGAGACAGAATGGGAGAGGGTCAGAGAGAGAAGGAGACACAGAATCCAAAGTAGGCTCCAGGCTCTGAGCTGTTGGCCCAGAGCCTGACGTGGGCCTCGAACTCACAAGCCGTGAGATCATGACCAGTTAAGTCGGGCACTTAACTGACTGAACCATCCAGGCACCCTGAAAGAAACAAATTTGATCTAACATACAAAGTAAATAAACTAAATTTCTTATAAAAGATAACAAAAATAATTATTTTTAATTTTTAAAAATTACCAAACCAACTAATCTGCAATCAAAAAGGAACAAATGGAGGGGTGCCTGGGTGGCTCAGCTGGTTGAGTGTCCGACTTCGGCTCAGGTCATGATCTCACGGTTCATGGGTTCAAGCCCCACGTAGGGCTCTGTGCTAACAGCTAGCTCAGAGACAGGAGCCTGCTTCAGATTCTGTATCTCCCTCTCTCTCTGACCCTCCCCTGCTCATGCTCTCTCTCTCTCTCTCTCTCAGAAATAAATAAAACATTAAAAAAAAAAAAAAGGAATAAATGGAATCACCTAGTAGATGCATAAATCTATCAGACAGGTGCTTGTGTCCAAACAGGTACTCTATAACCATGAGGTGGATGAATGGGCAAAATGAGTAATATATATACGTGTGTGTGTGTGCATATAGTTCATGCTTCTAATGGTACTTTACATTTTTCACTGATATACAGACTTTACCTTAAAATCCACTCAGACATTATGTTACACTAATAAAATAATAATAGCTATCATTATGGACCACTTACTAAGTAGATGACATGTACATTATTTCATTTAATCCTTAAAACTTCCCTATGAAATAGATATCATTATTACCATTATAATATACTAAGACGTAGAGTTCAAACACAAACTAACAGAAATCTTAACTCACTATATGACCACCTAATTTTGTTCCTTGATATATGTTTATACATATATATTTCCATAAGTGTATACAACACGTAGTTAGAATACAAATGTATTTAGAATATATATAAATACACATTTTTTTTTCCTCTTTATGAATGTTTAAAATTGCCATCAAAGGGCACCTGGCTGGCTCAGTCAGAAGAGCATGCAACTCTTGATCTCAGGGTCTTAAATTTGAGGCCCAATTTGGGTGCAGATATTACTTAAAAATAAATACTTAAAAAAATTTTTTTTAATAAAACCAATCACAGGGGCGCCTGGGTGGCTTAGTTGGTTAAGCTTCCGACTTTCGCTTGGGTCATGATCTCGCGGTTCGTGGGTTCGAGCCCCGCGTCGGGCTCTGTGCTGACTGCCAGCTCGGAGCCTGGAGCCTGTTTCGGAGTCTGTGGCTCCCTCTCTCTCTGACCCTCCCCTACTCATGCTGTCTCTCTCCTAGAAATAAATAAAACATTAAAAAAAAAAAATTAAAAAAAAAATAAATAAATAAAACCAATCACATACAACCAATGCTTAATCCTGGGGCCCACTCTTCAGGGAATAAATAACCTAGTTTAAGAAGCAGATATTAATAATGCTGCTTTCATTTTCAAAGTTGACACTTTTAATCCCTCTATTCACTGACAAAAAAACACTTAAAGCTCTTTTTTCCACTGTTTGATTACTTTATATCTGTGGTCAGGATATACATTTGGGAGAAACTGACTAGAGTTAAAACTGCTATTCCTAGCTTTCAAACAAAACTAAGATACTTAGTTTATATACTGAGATCAAAACCTTCATCCTAGAGCAAGGGTCAATAAACTACAACCTATCAGCAAAATCCTGCCTACAGACTGTTTTCTAAATAAAGTTTTAGGGGTGCCTGGGTGGCTCAGTTGGTTAAGCCTCCGACTCTGGCTCAGGTCATGATCTCACGGTTCATGGGCTTGAGCCCTACGTCAGGCTCTGTGCGGACAGCCCAGAGTCCGGAGCCTGTTTCAGATTCTGGGTCTCCCTCTCTCTCTCTCTCTCTACCCCTCCCCCACTTGTGCTCTGTCTCAAAAATAAACTAAAAAAAATAAAATAAAGTTTCATTGGAAAACAGCTATGCCCATCTGTTTACATACTGTCTGCAGCAAAGTTGAAAGTTGTGGGCTTTTTGTTTTGTTTTGAGCACTAGAACCCACATGGCTCAATAGAAACTACCTGGCCTTTTACAGGTATTATCTGCAAACCCTTGCCCTAGAGTCTTGTCTAAACTTTTTCTACTAAAAAACATACACAATAATTATAAAAAATCTCTTTGGCTTTTCCTTCTCCAATATTTATGTTTACAAATATACACCCCAACCTTTTTTAAAAAAATGTTTATTTATTTTTGAGAGAGAAAGCATGCGCTAGCAACAGGGCGCATGCAGAAAGGGGGAAGGGAGGATCTGAAACTACCTCCACGCTGACAGCAGAGAGCTGGATGCAGGGCTAGAACTCACGAACCATGAAATCTTGTCCTGAGCCAAAGTCAGATGCTTAACCAACTCACCCAGGCACCCCTACAAACCAACTTTTTAATTACGCTAGACTCCAAAATTTAGCGAGTTCCATACAAAATGATTCACATCTCGCTGACCTCTGAAGTTTTTCTTTAAATATTTTATTTTGTTATTTTTAAATATTTTAGATTTTATTTAAAATAAAAAGGTTTTTAATGTTTATTTTTGAGAGAGAGAGAGAGAAAGAGACAGAGTGCAAGCTGGGGAGGGGCAGAGAGAGGAGACACAGAATCTGAAACAGGCTCCAGGCTTCAACCTGTCAGCACAGAGCCCAACATAGGACTCAAATCAAGTATTTTAGAAGTCAAACTAGTTTTCTTCACCAATAGCAACCAATGTTTGCAGTTTGTATATCCTGTGATACATGTTTATGAAAAGAAGTACTACGTTAGAATGAAAATTAACAATTCAAAAACCAGGTTTGGTTTAGAAACAAATTTCAGTCAAAAATATACTTGGGAAGAAATTATGGCAGATAGCTAATTCAGTCACAATGATTTAACAACTTATCAGAAAATCAGTTAATACTATTTTTAAAAACAGGGAAATTAAACACTAAACAAGAAGACTAATCCAAAAGACCTGCATAAATATAAATGATTTACATATAAAATCAACAGTTTAAAAAATATATATAAAGATACAGGAGTGCCTAGGTGGCTCAGTCAATTAAGTGTCCGACTCTTGATTTCTGCTCAAGTCATGAGCTCACCGTTCGGGAGACTGCGCCCCACGCTAACAGCATGGAGCCTGCTTGGGCTTCTCTCTGTGTCCCTTCCTTGCTTGCATTCTTTCTCTCTCAAAATAAATACATAAACATTAAAAAATATATGTGTAATATATATAAATACATTTGTATGATAGATAAGATTGACATTTTCTCCAGTAAACCTTCCTTAATTCTTCAGTAGTACAAGCTCTCTTATGTGTTCTCATAGCACCCTTAATTTTCCTTAATCTAGCACTTATCATGCTGTATCAAATGTTTATTTGTATGTATATAAACTGCTCTACATTTATAATCTAAACAAGGGCAGAAATCACATCTCTTGAGTATCACTGTATCCCTAATGTCTAATACAATGATAGACACATAGTAGGCAATGATAAGCACATAGTAGGCACTCAGTAAATATTTGTGAAACGAATACAAAAGAAATCATGATACAAGTTTAAAACCAATACATTCAGTATTATTGCCTAAAATATACAAAATAAAACCTAGATATGTTTGATCATTTTTATTTCACATTTTCATTACAGTTTAGTATTCTGGTTTATAAGCCTCAGTTCAGAGGTGGTATATATTAAGTATATACATGTGCCTTATATCTTTGGTTTATTTAAGGATTCCTTATAAATATCATGGATTTAGAAGACTGGCATGATACGTAGCAACTAGGCTAGAGAGACCAAGTCAGTCTCCTCTTTAGGCAAATCAGTATCTCTACAATGTACTGTGTCATTTATCTGGTAATATATGCATTCCTGACAGCAGGTACCAAAGCTATCTTTCTTATAATACCATTTGGAACACTGGGAATGATTTTTAATTTAAAAGCTTTCCAAGGGACATGACATAAGGGAGGAACAAGTCATCCATATAGCCTGAAATGATTAGTAAACACACAGTCCAGTTCTCTTTCTAATCCTGATCCACTGTATGTCAAGAAGGCAACTGTTTGAGGAAACTTCTAATTCTCAACCATTGAACAGAAAGCAGGGAAATTTAGTTGTCACACAGAAGGTGTCTTTGAAAAAACAAATTTCTGGTAAGTAACTTGGGTTTCACTAAAGATGAAAATTAATCATCCCCGACAGTTAATATCCACAAGTATCTATTTATGGCACATTAGGACCAAGGAAAGTTTTCTCCAAAGTAAGGAGTAGAAGAAAGATAAGTGACTGCCCTAAGGACGCTCACTAAGAGATGCTTAAGACAGTAATACCATCACCACCCTGGCTTGAGTATGTAAACAACTTCAAACAACCCAGTTTCCATATAACCCAATAAATCAAATCAAAAGTAGCTGTTTCCCATCCAAAATTTGGTAGTGGTAACAACAAAATCAGTGCCTTATGAATGCAAAATTCATTATATATTGTATAATTTAAACAATATGTTCATCCTGGGAAACTATCAGGCCAGTATTTTAATCCTTATTTTATAGACCATTCTCCATTTGCATGTAAGATAAAGAGAAAGACTTGTTCAAAATCATACAGGAAGCAGCAAAAATGGTCTCTTACCAATACAATGCTATCTGCAATTACAGAAGTATGAACCTCTAGATCTCGGGGCATAAAATAAAAGCAAACCCCCTTTCAAATATACTACTATACCTGCTGATAGAGTAGTACATTAGAAACAGCAGGGAAATACAGATAGACAAAAAAAAAACAGAAAGAGGGAGGGAGGGAAGAAGAGAAGAGAAGAGAAGAGAAGAGAAGAGAAGAGAAGAGAAGAGAAGAGAAAGGGAAACAGCAGGGAGTTTGGAAGTAGACTGGATTTATATTTCAACTTTGCTACTTACTGGTTTATGATCCTTGACATTTAGATTAAGGGGCAAAACATAAACTATACAAAGTTTAAAAGATTAAATGAAGAATGTATGTAAAGTGCTTACATGAATTAATGTACAAGGAGGCACTAATTCTGGCCACTGTTAAAATTATTTTCCCTTCCCTTTTAGCTGGCAAGAATGTAGGAACCTACTATCTAGCATTGCTCCATCAAAAAGGACTCTGGAGGGGCACCTTGGTGGCTCAGTTAGTTAGGCAGGCATTCAACTTTGGTTCAGGTCATGATCTCACAGTTCGTAGTTTGAGCCCCGTGCCAACTCTGTGCTGAGTCTAGAGCCTGCTTTGGATTTGATGTCTCCCCCTCTCTCTCTCATACCTCTCCTTTCTCTTTCTCTCAAAATCAAACATTAAAAAATTTTTAATTCAAAAAGACCTCTAGAGATGGAGCCCCATAATGTTCTTCCTCAGTACAAGTTGAGGCTTCTGAGCTACAAATAGAACTTAAGTTACTTGAGGGGCCGCCAGGGTGGTTCAGTCGGTTAAGTGTCCAACTTGGGCTCAGGTCATGATCTCGGGGTTGGTGGGTACAAGCCCCGCTTTAGGCTCTGTGCTGACCGCTCAGAGCCTGGAGCCTGCTTCAGATTCTGTGTTTCCCACTCTCTCTGCTCCTCCTCTGCTTGTGCTCTTTGTCTCTCAAAAATAAATAAACAATTAAAAAAAATTTTTTTTAAAAAGAGCTTAAGTTACTTAAGTTCTGTCTTTATTTACAAAGAACATAAATTTCTATTTCCTCTCCTTCTTCCACCCTCCCTATAACTTGTAAAAGACACAGCTAAGGAAAAAAATTATTTTTTTTAAGAGGTAATAAAGATAACCAGATAAAGAAGGGAAAGATGAATAATTATTTGGGAATAGGGTCCAGCTAATGAACAAAGGATCGTTCACTGAATAGGAAAAGGAAAAACATAACTAATCTCTTGAATCCTAGACATAAGGCATACAGAAAAGTAGAGATTTATCCTATGAAGACAAAGGATCTTCTTTAATAGCAGTTTACTGCATAATCCAATTAACTCTGTCCTGCTAGAAGAAAGTCTTCTGGGAAAGGCAAATACAAGAATGACTTTCCCATGGAAAGAAATGACAATAATCTCTTCAATTATAATAAAAGAAATGACTATTTTACTAGGAATCTTGAATGAACATACTAAATACAAAAGAAAAAAAATGAAGTTCAAGAAGTTTAGCTGACGAAATACTCAGAACTAAAAGAATAAAAAAGAAAAGCAAACGGTCCACACAAGTTCTTTCTTAGAACAGGACTATCTCTTTTGTCTCTTAACATTTACCTCAGTGCTAGGCAAGAAGGGTCTGAAAACACTACAGAAGAAGGAGAGGAAACTAAATATTAAAGGTTCATATGGGTTTTTCAGTCATTCTAGAGATAAGAAATATGCTTCTCCCTTAGGTCATGTCTCCCAAAATAGCTCCTCAAGAATACCAAATGGCATAACAGAGATATACCTACCAGCTGTCAGGGATGTCTCAAATCCATCTTTAATGAAACAGCTGAGCCTCTACTTCTTCGTAAAACTTTGAACTGCTACAAGTGTAAAGGGTACTATTTCTTACACTGGGAAGAAGGGCAGGAAAGAACAATAAGCAAATTAATGAATTATACATGGTTCCAATTTCAAGTTAGCCTATTTATTTCAAATGGAATGTTCTACTTTGATGAAGCCATTAATATCCAATAGCAAAAACTCGAGTTTAAATGTTCATAACTAGGATTTAGTCTCTCTCATATGATAACCACTATAAATAACAAAAATTATATTTAAACTAACAAATTATGCTCTTCACAAGAAAATGTAAGGTGGATTCTAATTCATTAGTATGCTATTGTTCTGCCCAACTACAGTCAAGCTATCTACAAATGCCTAACAAAGTCAAGTAAGACCAAAGCTCCAAAGTATGTATTCAAGAAAAATTTAGGTAACTTTTCTAAATTTCTGTAATATACATCTCTTAGGCTAACCTAAATCTGTAATATTAATGTTAAAATAAATATGAATCTGCCAGTAGCAATGAAAAAGAGGAAAATAGAGGGACTACTGGACATACCCTATGCAGTATTTCTAAAACCTTTAATGCAGTATGAAGAAAACTGTTGAAAATTCTTCTTTCAGAAGGCGGAATGCCGATCTTGTAGAGTTTCAAAAGATGTACCACAACTTCCTTAAAAAGTTCTACAATCTTGAGGAACAGTGGAGGCTCAAGCACTGACCACCAGTTTTCTGTTAAAGGGTGAACACACAAATAAAATGAATTTTTAAAAATCACAGTTTTCAAAGAAATCATGAGACTTTTCTTCTAAAAGCAGTGGCTCTTAGAAAAATCCCAGGAAGATACATATAACAGTATTTTATGTAACATTCTAGGGTTTAGAGATACCATCCTATTCTTAAAGAATACTGTTCTAAAAAGCTCTCAGAAGCAAAAATAAAGAATGGCCTACTGAATTTATTTCCCAGCTTCCTAAATTGTATTAAAAACTCATTACAATACCTAATATTAAAATCAGTTATTAAATAGCGCTTTGGGTGGGGCAGGGGGTTGCTGGCTGACTGTCAGAAAAGTATGAGACTCTTTCAGGAGTCTAGCCCTACACTGGGTATAGAGATTACTAAAAAATAAATAAATAAATAAACTTTAAAAAAAAAAACCACCACACTTTTTTAAAAAGTGCTTTGTTAGAATTTTGATTTTTATTTTATTTAATTTTTAAATTATTTTTTGAACATTTATTTATCATTGAGAGACAGAGCATGATCATGGGAGGGGAGAGACAGGAGGAGACACAGAATCTGAAACAGGCTCCAGGCTCTGAGCTGTCAGCACAGAGCCTAAGGTGGAGCTTGAACCCATGAACCATGAGATCATGACCTGAGCTGAAGTTGGATGCTCAACCGAATGAGCCACCCAGGTGCCCCAGAATTTTGATTATTTCTTTAAAAATTTTTTATACTTTATTTTTGAGACAGAGCATGAGTGGGGGAGGGTCAGAGAGAGAGGGAGACACAGAATCTGAAACAGGCTCCAGGCTCTGAGCTGTCAGCACAGAGCCTAAGGTGGAGCTTGAACCCATGAACCATGAGATCATGACCTGAGCCGAAGTCGGACGCTTAACCTACTGAGCCACCCAGGCGCCCCCAGAATTGTGATTTTTAAACACATTAAAATGCCAATAATTTGGGATCTTTCCAAGTTTTATCTTTTAACTTAACAAAGTTGAAATACTGTGAAGCACCACCTTTAAAATGCAAGGTACTCCTGAAAATCAGATACTGAGAACAATGTAAAGTATAACATGTCTGTCCTGGGGCACCTGGGTGGCTCAGTCAGTTAAGTGTCTGACTTCGGCTCAGGTCATGATCTCACGGTTCATGGGTTCGAGCCCTGCGTCAGGCTCTGTGCTGAATGCTTGCTCAGAGACTGGAGCCTGCTTTGGATTCTGTGTCTCCTTCTCTCTCTGCCCCTCCCCTGCCCATGCTCTGTCTCACTCTGTCTCTCAAAAATAAACAAATGTAAAACAAACAAACAAACATGTCTGTCCTTCCCCAAATTCACTATTTGTAGTTATTAACTACAAATACCATAACCCTGTAAAGCAGACACAAAGAATGATAAAAACTTTTGACAACATGGAAGCAATACTCTTGTGAGTCCCTGCTTCACCTCTTATTCATGAATTCTCTCAGAATTCAGGATTCTACTCCTTGCTTGCTACTTTCTCTGCTCATTCTCAGCCTAAAACTTCTCATACCGATTTTATTACTTCTATATACCTCAGCTTCACAAACTGACAAATACTATCAATAAGGAGAGTATTAGGTTAAATACAGCAAGCAAACTTTAATGGCCAGGAACAGAGATGAAATCTATACAATTTGAAAAATTAAGGTGAGAAAACTTCAGGCCAAAAACTAGAGTCTAGAAACAGAAGAATAAGATCAGATGAGTGGCAGAATTTCATCTACATGCAGAGAAATAAAATCAAACATGAGGAGATTAGCAAGTTAAGAGAAATGTTAGGAAAAGAGTTAATGGAGTTCAAAGAGGTTAACTAACCCATGTTTGTTCAGCTTTAATTGTTCCTCCTCCTTTACCTCTTTAATAGTAAGACCGAGGGAACAAGGGAGGTAAAGAAGGAAAACAGTTTTTATCTTCCTGATACTGTTTTTGCTGCTGCATTTGATTAAAATTTTAATATTTAACTTTGCCTCTAAAAACTAGTATCAGAGAACTAAAAAAAGCAATAAAAGGAAAAATGTATTTATTTTTCAGTACGAGTGTCAAATATACAAGGCAACAAAATTTCAGACAGCAAAAAACTTAAAAACTTATGAGCATTTTCATTTAAAGTAAAAAAGTTACAAAAGAAAAAAACACTAAAATTCTTACCAAGTACTTTCAGTGGTGCCTTTTCTAGGTTCACAAGAGCTGTACCAAAGGGAATTGCTATTGTTGTAAAATTGTTGGAATCACTCATCAGGGGACATTCTGGTAGAGTAAGATAAAACCTCAATGCTTCAACATCAGGTAAGGAGCTAGTCAATTTAGGGATAAGATTCTTTTCCAAACTAGCTGCCACCTATATTTTGACAGAAAGTAAAACCTACTTTATTTAAAATGAATGTACTTTCCAAAAAGAAGAAGAAAAGAAAAATCTTATAATACAGCAAACATGAAATGGTGAAAAAAATGCATGTTACAATGAATCACGGATTGTACTTTGAAGCACAATGAAAATTAACGCCTAAAAGGATTGCTAGGAGATTTAAAAAAATCTTGTGTGCAAGTCTAAAGACTTAACCAACATTGTAATGTTAAGTAATTAAAGGTCTACTCAAACATCTGGAAAACTTTACAAATATTTGATAGCTAAATGGTAAATGCTTTAAATAAAACCCTATTAATTCTTATGTTAGTTTATATAATAAAATCATAGAAAGTACTTCATAATGAGACATTTGAAACTGTAAAGTTAATATAGCTATAGATATACAAAGAAACATAGATTATAAAGTTCAACAGGCTACATAACACAAATATAAAATACTTTAAGAACAAACCTGCTGAGATATCTGAGGATGATCAGGCTGTATAAGTTTGTGAAATAAAAGCCTAGCAGCATTCATATCAACTCCTGAAAATTTGGTGCCTGTTCTATAGTGATCATCATTGCTATAAAACAAAAAGATAAAGAAGAGAGAGAAAGAAGAAAAGTAATAAAACTTTAAAATTATGTTACTTCTTTAATATAATACTTAATATAATAAATTTGAAAAATTCCACATACCAAAGAATTACCACTTACCTAACAGCCAGAAAACTTCCATTTAGACAACCAGAGGAAGAAAATGTTCCATCTATTTCACTAGAAAGAAAGTTAAAAATCCCCAAATCACAAAATGAGAAATCTACACGTTTGCATTTTCTTTTTTTAAAAACATTTATTTATTTTTATTTATTTTATTTACTTTTATTTATTTTAGAAAGACAGTAAGCATGAGCAAGGGAGGGACAAAGAAGAGGGAGAGAGAGAATCCCAAGCAGGCTCTGCAAGGCTGTCAGCACAGAGGTCAATGTGCTACTGAGATCATGACCTGAGCCAAGATCAAGAGTAGGATGCTTAACTGACTGAGCCACCCAGGCACCCCCACCCAGGCTTATTTTCTCTTTTTTCAGTGTTCATTTATTTTTGAGAGAGACAGAGTGTGAGTGAGAGGAGCAGGGAGAGAGAGGGAGACACAGAATCAGAAGCAGGTTCCAGGCTCTGAGCTGTCCATGCTGTCTGTGCTGAGAGCTCAGAGCGCAAGAAGGCTTGAACTCCCAAGCCATGAAATCATGACCTGAGCTGAAAACAGATGCTTAACCGACTGAGCCACCCAGGTGCCCCTGAACCCCGCTTTTTTATTAATAAAAATATTTAATGCCACAGAATACTCCTCTAACCAATACTCAATTAGAAGAAATTAGAATTTTATAAATTACTAAAGATTAATTAATACTTAATAAATGTTTACTGTGTTACCCTAATCTCATCCTCTGATTCATCAACAAATCTGATGGTCTAGTTTTTTTTGTTTTTTGTTTGGTTGTTTGTTTGTTTGTTTTAGGCCTACACCAGGTATTTCCTGGAGGTCTTCTATCCAGGTACTAATCAGGCCCAACCCTACTTAGCATCTGAAATCAAATAACATCAGGCACAGTCTGGGTGGTTATGACCATAGACAAAAAACTGATGTTCTTTAAAAAACATTTTTTTTAGCNACTAATTTGACAATAAACTATTTGTAAAAAAAAAAAAAATAAAAAATAAAAAAAATAAAAAAAAATAAAATAAAAAAACACAACAAAAAAAACCCATTTTTTTTTTTTACATAAACATACACATTTCATTTTAATTACACATGGTGATGTCTAATCTGGGATGCTATTTTTCTGAAGTCTACTCTTTGGGCTTATAAGAAAAATTTTAATTTGGGAAAACAATCCAGAATTTAAAAAACATTATCAGATATAGTCCCTTATCCCAAAACCCAACACCACCTGCAACAAAAACAAACTCTAAGTACTAAACAAATTCATCTATAAGCAAAATATTGAAGATAGAAGTAACACTCAAATCTTTTTGGGATTATAAAAGTTAAAAGACAGTGACCACTAGGAAACTAAAAGTAACATTGTTTTAAACCCAATCCTAAAGTGGGTAAGCTTACTATTTAAGTTATCATTTAATATTACATACATGAAAGAATTGCAACTTATACATAAATGAGATCTCTTAAAATAGCCATTATTATAGAAATTCTAGACATTTAAACTTATGTACATAGACCAGTTGGGATATATTTAAATAAAAACTTCTAAATACAGGATACACTACCATGGAGGTAAGTGGTCGTGTTTGTGTGTTTTGTGTAGGTAAAATGTTTTTCTTACTTGGCTATCTCCACAGGAAATCTTCCAGAGGGATAGCTCAGCCATTTTTGAATTAGAGCTTCATTCACAGTCCAGATTTGCTTTGAAGGATCAGGGCATCTAAAGTCATCTGGTGGCCCACAGTTCTAAATTTAAAAAATAATTAGATTAGTCGAAGGGAACATATATTATATATAACTTAAGACACATTTCTACTATGTGTTTGTATTTTTAACAGAGTGTATCTCTCCTAAGCACCTGAAACAAAACTTAACAACTGGATCAGAAAAGTTCTGTATATTTGACAGCAAAAAAAATTTAAGGCTTTGTAACATACAAAGAACATTAATATGAGCTTTAAAAATTATTCAGAATTATTTGAGCTTCACAATTATTTATATGACTACTGTTACCTGAGGATTAGAGTAATGTGAAAAGCTTTGATCTCCACCTGAGAAAATTCTTTTCACACAGAAATATTCTTCAGAATCTGTAATAAAAATAAAATGTAAAGAAATTCAAGATTTACATGACATTTTTCTGAGCATCAAATATGCCATTTGATTTTCTCGTAATCATCTAATTTAATTAGACCTACCATTCAGCATTCAATGATATAAAATGACTTGAAATATTCTTAGTAATCACTATGGAAATGAGATGGACCACTGAATGATTCCATAAGGATAAGCGACATCTCAGAAGTTAGTAGATCTTTCTACTGGCTTGCACAAAAGTGGTGTTATCTACTCTAGATCTTTTTTATCCCAATATACTTTAAACTGAAAATAATGTAAAAACTGAATGTAAGGTATAAAAGAGAGCTCAGAAGAAATTAAGAATATCCATTTTTTAAAGAATGGCAACAAACAAGTAAATGTTAAAGCTTCTTCATATGTGGAATTTAAGAAACTTAACAGAAGACCATAGGGGAAGGGAATGGGGAAAAAAAACAACTTTGTTACAGAGAGAGAGGCAGACCATAAGACACTTTTAAATACAGAGAACTGAGGGTTATGGGGGTTGTGGGGACAGGGAAAATGGGTGATGGCCATTAAGGAGGGCACTTGTTGGGATGAGCACTGGGTGTTGCATGTAAGTGATGAATCACCAGAATCTACTCCCAAAGCCAAGAGTACACTGTATACACACATGTGTGTGTTAGCTAACTTGACAATAAATTATATTTTTTTATAAAGAGCTTCTTGAGTAAACGATTGATAATACAAAGTTATTTTCTCTCAATACATCTGTATAAAAATAAGATGACACAGCTCTTCACTGGCAACTGTTTATCAATAAAACCCAAATCCAGTCAAACAAATTTAAAAATTGATTAAGCAAATTTAGTAGAAGTAAAGATAATAAAGTTCTTTTTCAAAAAGAGATTACCGAGGGAGAGGGTTACCTGGCTGGCTCAGTCAGTAGAGCACATGACTCTTAATTTCAGGGTTGTGAGTTTAAGCCCCACATTGGGTGTGGAACATATTAAAAAAAAAAAAAAAATTCAGGAGCGCCTGGGTAGCTTAGTCGGTTAAACGTCTGCCTTCAGGTCAGGTGGTGATCTCACAGTTCCTGAGTTTGAGGCCCACATTGGTCTCTCTGTTGTCAGGGTGGAGCCTGCTTCAGATCCTTTGTCCCCTTATGTCTCTGCCCCTGCCCAGTTCACTTGCACCCTCTCTCTCTCTCAAAAATAAATAGGCCTAAAAAAATTTTTTTTCAAAGCTCCTTCCTTTCTTCTCTTTTGTTTCTCAAAATGGAAAGAGTATCTATTATCAAAAGTACTACTGGAAAAAAAAAAAGTATTGCTGGGACAGTACTTAGGGTATTACATATCAAAACATCAAAGCTCAATCTTGTTAACTTAAGGCTAATTATTTCCAAATATAAAATATTTCTGTCATCCTACTCCTGACTCCCACTACTCCTTAGTTGACTAGTTCTTCATCTTGTATTATTTTGACCATGGCTGCTACAAATTTAAANTCTGAGCTGGCACTCAGCACAGAGCCCGACGCGGGGCCCGAACCCACGAACCGCGAGATCATGACCCAAGCGAAAGTTGGACGCTTAACCGACTAAGCCACCCAGGCGCCCCTACAAATTAAAAATTCTTAAGGAAGGAACCACATCTTAATTTCCTTGATTATTCCCTACTACCAAGCATATTTTATTTGCAAAAGAACTCACTAGATATTTGTTAACATGAATATGTAATATAAAGTAATATTTATCTAGCTTAGAACATACTAATAAGAACTTTAGAGTTCTGAACATTAATATGACTAAATTTTCCACTGTACCAAGAATGCTCTAAGGCCAAAATAACTTTTTTTTTCCAAATTTTTTAATGTTTATTTTTCGGAGAGAGAGGGACAGACAGAGAGCTGTCAGCACAGAGTCTGACACGGGGCTCAAATTCATGAACCATGAGTTCATGACCTAATCTGAAGTCAGACACTTAACCAACTGAGCCACTCAGGCACCCCCAAAATAACTTTTAAAAACAGATTAAAAGGGTAAATCTAATATGAAATAGACCAGTGATTCAACATAACATCTTTTCTATATGTCATTTCATAAATCAACACGAAACCCTTCACTTTCTCAAAAGATTTAGCAAGATGTTACTCATTGATCCCGAAAATGTGATTTTGCTCTCTATAAATAATCAAGAGGAAGAAGTATAGTACATGAATGGGTTTCTGAGGGATATGAGGAAAATACCAAAAATTATTTTTCTTAATTTCCTTGTAATTAATTACTACTCCAAAAAATTTATAAAACCTAGTTATTAGGGTTATGCAGCTTCTTACAGACTGAATTTTGCTGATTGTATCCCCAAAGTTTCTCTTCACATATTTCTTGGTCTTCTGTACTTCCTGTAAATCAGTAGTTAAATCTAGAGAGGCTTTAATTAAAGTTTGATTGTTTCAACAAACAAAACTACTAAAAGGTGATGATGGGGGTTGTCCATCCAATAGGAAGCACATAATGTATGGCTGGATTACTTTTTTGACGTTCAGTACTAACACTATGAATTCACTGTGGGTTGAAAAATAATGATATGGTAACATTACTTCCTCATCTTGTAGCTGGTCCATTAGCTTTCTCCTATCGATACTTAGTTTGTTACACTGTAATAGGAAAATAATAACTCTTGATCTTTTCCATTTAATTACTCTTCTCTTGCATTTATATATGCATTTCTTTGATACTAAAGAGAGTAATAATTTTTGCACAGATTTCAGTAATATGAATTTTCTCTTTGGGAATTTCTATTAATGTCCTTTATCTATTAAGCATCTTTTTTGGGGTTAATGTTTATTTTTGAGAGAGAGAGAACATGCACAGGCTCTGTATCTGCTACAGCCATTTTTCTTAATTATTTAATGTTGACTCATAGATTTTTTCCCATTTAATCAAATGTATTTATCTCATCCTTTATGAAGACTTTCACTGCCATAATCCTGAGAAAGCCTTCCCCATGTTCATGTGTTTTGTTTTTTTAACTAATCTCTATACCCAGCCTGGGGATCATACTAACAACACTAACATCAACAGTCACATGTTCTTCCAACTGAGGCAGTCAGGAGCCCCAAAGCTTTCCCATGTTCAAATCAGAGAATTATTTTCTTAAGAACTTTTTAACATTCAATTCTTGAATCCCTTTATAACTTATTTTAGTGGATATTCTTTAAACTGACTTTTTCTCCCCAATTTTCAGGTGTTGAGTAATTTCCCCCTTCACAGATTAGTGATGCCTTGTTTTAACATTACGAAAAGGGCACTGCCTCTTCTACCTATACCACAACTCTAAGTAATTCTGCACTCTTCTCCATCCCAAAAGTGTTCTCAAAGTCCTCAATATGTCTCTTCATGAACCATTACCAAACAAGCAGAGTTTGAACTTGAAATAAAACCTATATACAATATCTATATGGGGATTTCTGCACCCCACCCCGGGATTTTCCATTAAGTAATAATGATCTGAATGTCTGTATATTCCAATAATCTGATTTGTTACAGTTTTATATAGCAAATATTGTCATATTTAGGAGGGCTAGTTTACATTCTCCTTACTGTTTACAAAAGACTTTTTACACTGTCAGAGAAAATTGTGAAGACTTTGAAATAGGACCCCTTGTTCTCCCTGCCCACCCCCCCCGCCCCCACTAAGTCCTGATTTGAGCACCCTTCAGGAATATCTCCACCTGAAAGGTGTCACTGAGCTATTTACAGTTCTGTAAATTGTACTTCTATTAAGGAGCAGTACTGACAAAGATACAACTATGCACGTGCTTTTGATTTACAAGAAAAAGGAGTCGTTTTTGACGGTCTCTGAACTCCTTTCTACTTTTAGGACACTTAGGACCCCAAACAACTTCTCAGTATTTAAGAGGTTAAAAGCAGAAATTTTTAGTGGAGTAGAGTTTAATATTAAGAAATTTTTAAAATACTGATTCATTTAAAAATGAGTAATAATGAACTGCATCTTAACAAAGATAACACCTTAGTATTAATATAAAAGTCATCTGAATATCATGGACCCTCTGAAACAAAACCACCTGAAGCAATAACACCTATCCTGAAGCAAGTCAGTTTGTTCCAGAATACGAAAGAGCATAATGGAAGACAATGTGGCAAATGAATTCCATCTGCCTTGCTTACTCTGAATAAAGCTATAATATGTGTAATGTCTTAGCAAACTTCACTCAATTCTGAAGGGTGTGTTCCCATGGTTTATTGATAAATGTCTTCCTTCGCCTAGAATATAAAATATTATTCTTTACTTCTTATGAATCTGCTAGACAGCAAAAATTCTGTCTTATTAGAATAATTTTCAATGCTTTATGTTGCTTTTATTATTTTTCATCATTTAAGGGGGAGGGAACAAAGGTTCCTCAGTTTTCAAACAGCTAAACATTTTTTCCAATTTCACTACCCCCCACATTTATTTTGAAATCTTTGTCACTTTGATAAAATAAGTAACCAAATTGTTTCTAGCATCAATAATTATATCTTAATAAAGTGTTCAAATCTCTCAAAATTTCTTTGATTTTTGCCTTCCTGTTATGGGTTCAATTATTTCCCCCCAAATTCATAAGTTGAAGTCCTAACCCCCAGTAACTCAGACTATAGCTGTATTCAGATACAGGGTCTTTGAAGAAATGATCAAGGTAAAATAAGGCTGTTAGGTTAGAGCCCTAATCCAATATACCTGAAATCCTTATAAGAAAAGGAAGAGACATCAGTGATGCATACCCACAGAGAAAAAGCCATTAAGGACACAGCAAAAAGGCAGCCTTTGCTAGCCAAGGAGAAAGGCCTCAAAAGAAACCCCAACTCCTGACATGACACCTTGATCATGGACTTCTAGCTTCCAGAACTGAGAAAATAAATTTCTGTTGTTTAAGCCACCCAGTCTGCAGTATTTTT
>NW_027532406.1:7476941-7531775 GCF_008692635.1 Crocuta crocuta | reverse complement strand
TTCACAAAATCGTATCCTAAATGTAGAAAACTAAAACTTCCAAGATAACTTTTATGTATTAGTGGAAATAACTTTGAGAATTTCCAGAGTGAGCTTGGAGAATCACAAAAGTTTATTCTTTTATATAAGAAGAGACACTAGAAATAATTAGGTTTGTTTAATGTGTTAACTATTATAAGAGTTGCATGAGAAGAGCTGTCAAATTAGAAAACATACCCAATCTTCCCTAAGTTAAATTTATATGGTAAGATGTAATTAAATATAAATATTTCAAAAGTTGTTTGTCTTACAAGTCCATGGAGATTTGTCAATATCTTGCTTTCCATATGTTTATATGTGAGGGGAGCCTGGGTGGCTCAGTCAGTTAAGCATCCAACTTTGGCTAAGGTCATGATGTTGTGGTTCATGAGCTCGAGCCCCGCCCGCGTCAGGCTCTGTGCTGACAGCTCAGAGCCTGGAGTCTGCTTCAGATTCTATATCTCCCTCTCTCTCTGCCCCTCCCCTGTTCACAATCTGTCTCCCTCTCTCTCTCTCTCTCAAAAATAAACAAACATCAAAAAAAAACAAAAAACCCCACAGATGTTTAAATATAAAGTAAAATTATTCAAAACTCATGAAATTGTTCTAATTTTCCTATATTTATCAAAGTTCTGGTGCTAAGTCCTAATTTCAGTTATTATTTAACTGTTATTTTAAATGTTTTGTGGTATATTCTTATTGCTTTAATTCATATCTGGTATCATCCTCTTTGCAAATGGGATGTATTTCAGACTTACCAACAAATTTTATAAAATATACTGATGTCTAATCTTGATTCTTACTGAATCTCTTCACTTGATATTACACTTGATATTCTTTGTGTTATTCCTGGTACATTAGGTCTTAGGATTATCATGTTACATCTCAACTTTTTTTTTGAGAGAAAGCGTGCTTGCAGGCACATGTACACTAGTTGTGGAAGGGCAGAGTGAAAACGGAGAGGATCATGACCTTAGCCTAAATGAACTCAGACACTTAACTGAGCCACCCAGGCGCCCCTCAACGTTTTTTTCTTCTATAAGAAATTATAGTCCTTCACATTTATGAATCATATGTCAAGACTCACTGACTTCTTTGAGAACAAGCTTTAATCGTCATCTTTAGAAACATGCGATTTAAAAAACTTTTTGGAATAATGTGTTTTGCATATCACAGAAACAACCAAATATCCCTATCAGCTATATTATTCTTAAAATGAACCTTCATCAGATCTTTCCATTTGACAACTGTCAGCAATGAACTAGCAACACTCATTTTAAGCCACAGTCATCTATTGATAGTTTTTGTTTTACTCTGATGCTTGCCTGAAGTCTCTCCTATAAACTCTGATACGTACAAAGCTTGTGTTTTCAAAAAAGAAAGGACATCTTAGAGGCATGCAAAAAAGAACTGTGCCAGGTAGATGAAAGTATTTATATTTCAAAGAATAGACATTTAGATACAGGCTTCTGAGGAGACAGATAACTTCAGAACATACCAGTGGACTGCATTAGAATTACTCATAATTTGGGGCACCTGGGTAGCTCAGCTGGTTAAGAATTACTCAATTTTTCAAAAGTCTATAAGCAGTTGTATGAAACTGCTAATCCAAAATCCAACAAAACAAGAACACCTTACAGTGGAATGAATGAACTGACAAAAAATTTATTGCGGTTATCTGTTTAGAATAATGTTTAATTTTGTTTTAATGTTATTGGGTTTTTTTTGATACATAAGGGAACTATTTGTCTTCCTAAAGTTATTTTAATTCACAACAATTTTGTAAATTTTGCTTTGTTCAGCTGAAATGAAACATTTAAAAATGGTATTTTCCTCTGCCTCACTTCAGCTTGCCAGTATCCCCCAGAAAGGAGCTTGCATCCTTATCCGGTATCCCCGTTTTTGTGGCTACAGCCCAGAGAACACCTCTTGGTCACCTGGCTCATGGGTCTCACAGGATTGTAATCAACACAGAAAGAGTTCATAACCAGCTACCGCCCCTAGGGCACAGCAAGAGGCAACAGATGGGGATGTCCAATCTTTCTGCAAAAGAGTCCTATTAACTTATCTTTGTAGCTGTGGCCTAATTAAACACACATCTAAGGATCCTACTTCTAAGGATCCTTTCCAGAGACCTCAGAAGGAAAGCCTTACTTCTGTGCTCTCCATCTGCCACACTCCAGAGCACCAGTATCTCCCAGAGGGGAGCTACACACACATCAATTGCTCTGCTTTTTATGGCTGCCACCTAGTGGATGCCCCTTGATTGTCTGGTTCTAGCTGACGGTGGGACTTGCATTCCTGGAGGGGCGGTCTCATGGACTGTTCTTGGCTGGCAACCCCCACCCCTCCTCCCCCACCACCAGTGCACAGCACAAATAGCAGAATGAAATATATCTCATCTTTCTGTGAAGAAGGTCTGTCTGTCTATTTGTATGTCCTTGAGCTTCAACCTTAGGGGCAGGCTTCTGATTTAGCACACATCTAGTGACCTACTGATGTGATCTCTGGGAACTAAGGCTAGTGGATGCCATCCTTGCCCTGTACCTCTGTATTACTTCAAGTCATTGCTGTTTCCCGGGAAGGAGCCTGTACCACTGTCTGGTGCCCTGATTTTCATGGTTGCTGCCTCTAGGCTCTAGGATCTCTCTAGGATCTAGTGGCTAGTGGGACTTATGCTTGTGGTCCCACAGGACTACCAAATGCATACTTTAAAGACTGCTACCTGAGAGTCTGGTTTTTAATCAGCTTGAATCTAGGTGCTGACTGAGATCCTCCCATTTGGGACACCCACTGGACTTGGTACACCCACTGGACTTGGTACACCCTCAATCACTGGGAGCAACTAAAAATTAAAGACTGCTTGGACAATCACAAAGGTTGAGAGACAACCAAGAGCTAGGCAGGGTTGAACTATTTTACAGAACTATCATAATCAAAACAGTACGGAATTGGCGCTGAAATAGATACATAGATACATAATGGATCCATACTGTATATGGAATAGTATAGATAGGCCAGAAATAAACCTATACATATATGGTCAATTCATTTATGATAAAGGAGCCAAGAATATACAATGGGGAAAGGACAATCTCTTTAATAAATGGTGTTGGAAAAACTGGACAGTCACATCCAAAAGAATGAAATTGGACAACTATGTTACACCATACACAAAAACTAACTCAAAGTGGATTAAAAACTTGAATAGAAAACCTGAAATCATAAAATTCCTATAAGAAAACATAGGCAGTAGGCCCCTTGACATTAATCTTAGAGGTGAGTTTTTGGGTTTGATACCAAAAGCAAAGACAATAAAAGCAAAAATTAAAAAGTGAGACTACATTAAACTGAAAGCTTCTGCACAACAAAGGAAACCATCAACAAAATGAAAAGGCAACCTATGAAAGAAAGTATCTGTAAATCAAATATTTGATAAGGGGTTAAGATCCAAAATAAATAAAGAACTCATAATCAATAGCAAAAAGGCAAATAATCTGATTAAAAAATGGTCAGAGGATCTGTATAGATTATTTCTCCATGGTACACAAAAGATAAACAAAAAGGTTTCAACAGTGCTAATCATCAGACAAAACCAATTCCAAACCACACCGAGATATCACCTCATACCTGTTAGACTGGCTGCTATCAAAAACACAAGAAATAACAAGCACTGTTGAGAATGTGGAGTAAAGGGAACCTCTGGGCACTGTTGGTTGGAATGTAAATTAGTGCAGCCACTATAAAAAATTGTATGAAGGTCTCTTGAAAAAGTAAAAATAAAGGGGTGCCTGGCTGGTTCAGTCAGACCTGACTCTTGATCCTAAGGTCGTGAGTTCAGGCCCCAAAGTGGATGTGGAGCCTGCTTAAAACAAACAAACAAACAACCTCAAAAATTAAAAATAAAACTACCAGAGTGAAATAAGTCAGGCAGAGAAGGACAAATATATGTTTGCACGTATAGGGGGATTAGGAGGAACTTAACTGAGGAACAAGGGGGAGAAGAAGGGGGGAAATGGTGGGGGAAAGGGAGAGAGGCAAACCATGAAACTCTTGAATGCTGACAAAAACTGAGGACTGATGGATGTGGGGGGGAGGGGGGATGGGCATGGAGGAGGGCACTTGTGGGGATGAGCACTGGGTGTTATGTGGAAACTAATTTGACAATAAACTATTTGTAAAAAAAAAAAAAAAAAACTACCATATGATCCACTGTGCGGAAAACAGGTTCAAGACTTCCTTACACTTACATAAAAAGCTTAGGGTGAAAAGCCGACACCATGAGGTGAGAGATACCATAATGGGATCACAAGTAACTTGTTATATCACCTTAGGAAATTACCTTCCATCTGGTGCCAATATACTATTGTGCTCTGATCACAAACTCCACTTGCCCCGCAGACCCTTTGCTTCTTACACACACATTAACAATTACTATCTGTTTCCTTCCTATTCACCACATGTGTAAGATTTTGAGAGCTCAATAAAGACAGAGACGAAACATCTGCTTGGGGCTCTTGTCTTCTCATGGACATTAGCCTCTCTTGTAGTCAATTCTGTATCCCTTCTCTTGCTAGTCAATATAGAACTCCAGACTCATAGTGTCCAACAATCCAGCAACTCCACTTTTGTGTATTTACCCAAAGAAATGAAAAAACAAACTTGAGTATATGTGCCCCCCATGTTCACTGCAGCATTATTTACAATAGCCAAGACATGGAAGGAACCTAAGTGCCCACTGATAGATGAATGAAGAAAATGTGTGTATCTCTCTCTCTCTCTCTCTCTCTCTCTCTCACACACACACACACAGACACACACACACAAATGTAATACTGTTCAGTCATAAAAAAGAAGGAAATCTTGCCATTTGTTACAACAAGGATGAACCTGTGGGTATTAGGCTAAGTGAAATAAGTCAGTGAAAGACAAATACTGTATGATCTCACTTACTTCTATGTCGAGTCTTAAACAAAAAAGCTCAGTGGCCCCTGGATGGCTCAGTCCGTTACATGGCTAACTTCGGCTCAGGTCATCATGGTCCGTGAGTTCAAGCCCCACATCAGGCTCTGTGCTGACAACTCAGAGCATGGAGCCTGCTTACATTCTATGTCTCCCTCTCTCTCTCTGCCCTTGTCCTGCTCACATTCTCTCTCTCTCAAAAATAAATAAACATTAAAAAAATTTTTTAAAAAAGCTCAGGGATACAGGGAACAGATTTGTGGTTGCTAAAAGTAAGGGGGGAGGAGGGTGGACAAAATGGGTGAAGAGCATCAAAAGATACAAATTTTCAGATATAAAATAAGTCATGGAGATGTAATGTACAACATGGTGACTACAATTAATAATAATCTATTACATACTGAAAGTTGCTAAGAGAGTAAATCTTAAAAGTTCTGATCATAAGAAACTATGTAGCTTTGGTGACAGATGTTAATTAGAATTATTGTGGTGATAATTTTGCAATATATATAAATACTAAATCGTTATGTTTTATACTGGAATTAATATATGTCAATGTAAAAAAATTGTATCTGATACTTAGGGCACCTGGGTGGCTCAGTTCCTTAAGTGTCCAACTCTTAATTTCAGCTTGGGTCATCATCTCACAGTCCGTGAGTTCAAGCTCTGCATCAGACTCGCTGACAGCATGGCATCTGCTTGGGATTCTCTCTCTCTCCCCTTCTCTCAGCCCCTACCCCACTTTCTCTTTCTCTTAAAATAAGATAAAAAAATATATATATATATGTATCTGATTCTTGCTGACTCCCAGAATTCAATGAGAATTCAAACCCTTACTATCTCTCCTTTCTTTTAATAGTAATATAGTTATTTGTATAGGTTCAGTAAGAATCTGTTTCCCTTCTTATAGTTTGTATTTTTTTCATAACTGATTGAACAAATCAACCATGCAACCAAGTACTTACCTGAAGAGCATATCTGAGAACTGGATTTAGTTATGACAAGTCATTTTAAGGAAGAAAGGTTGGCTGTAGTTATGGAACCACTGCCTATGATAAAACCAGTGAAGTAAAGGATTAAAACTTATCAGGTTTGGGATATTGTCATGGGTTGAAATTTGTCTCCTCAAAATTCGTATGTTGAAGTCCTAATCTGAAGTACTCAGAATCTGACTTGTTCAGAAATAGAGTCATTGCAGACGCAATTAGCTAAGCCAAGGCATACTGTGTATGGTGAGCCCCTAATACAAAATTACTAATGTCCTTATAAAAGGGGAAAATTTATAGACACAGATCCACAAGGAGAGAGAACGCCACGTGAAGATGAAGGCAGGTATCTACTAGCCCAGAAATGCCAAAGATTGCCAGCAAACCAAAAGTCAGGAAAGACACATGGAACAAAGTCTCCTTACAGCCCTCAGAAGAAAGTAACCCTGCCAACATCTTTATCTTGGACTTCTAGCCTCCTGAACTGAGTCAATAAATTTATGTTGTTCAAGATATCCAGTTTGTGATATTTTGTTACAGCAGCCCTAGCAAACTAATGTAGTTGTCCAAACTTAATACATTCTAAAGAAAGATTTGCCCTGGCCTATGCCAAGCTCCAAGAAACTTAAAGTCTGGAATATTCTGTTAACAATGTTTTTGCTTACCTGTGACCTTGAGGCCCCATTAGATAGTTTATGCTAACAATGTGATTTATGGTGGGGGCCATGGGCTTCACCTTTGGAGGGGCTGAGCAAATTAAATTCACATTTAACTAGTTTTTATCCTATACAACTTTAGTACATTGCATAAAATTATCAACCATTATATGTATTACATATACATATATACATTACATATATATTATATATATACATATATATTACAAAACATACATATATATAATCTGTGATATAATATAAATAAAACTTACCACTTTAACCATTTAAAGTATACAATTCAGTGGCATTAAGTACATTCAAAATGTACAACTGTCACCATTGTTAATTTCCATAAAGTTTTTATCAACCCAATCAGAAACTCTGCACTTATTAAACAACTCTTTGTTCTCCCCTCCCCCAGTCCCTGGTAACCACAATTCTACTTTCTGTCTCTATACATGTGACTGTTGTAGGTACCTTACATAAGAAGAGTCATTTAATATATTGTCCTTCTGTGTCTGGCTCTTTTGAGTAAGCATAATATTTGCAAGGTTCATCCATGTTGTAGCATGTATCAACATTCCATTCCTTTTCATGGCTAATATTCAATTATATGCATATGCCACATTTTTTCATCCATTCATCTGCTGATGGACACCTGAGCTGTTTGCACCTTTTGGCTACTGCGAATCAACAATTTTTTTTGGATGAAACTAAGTTGCAGCAAAGCCACTAATTTTAAAATTCCATTCCTTTCCCATTTGAATGCAAATAATCTCAAGGTACATAGTTTCAAGATAACAAAATGCATCCCTAGGTGACTAAACTATACAAACAGAAATACATGATTCCTTATAATATCCATGCTACATTAAATTATAAAATCTCTTTATTATGTTATTAACAGGGCCTTTTGTGGAAGAAACTGATAAAATAAAACACCAACATGCCACTAAGGACACAAGAAGAGTATTACTAAAATAAATGCATGTCCTAAACCTAAGAAAATGAAGCCATATACTAAATACAAAATCAAACAAAAACAAGAAAAGATAGTATGATACCCTGACCTTTGCTATATAAAAGCCTTTTAGTTACTAAAAAATAAATAATAACGAATCTTCAAGGCCATTCATAAGAAGTTATGGACCTTTTCAAATATCAACCTATATAGTATGCTCATCACTGAATAAAATATTAAGAGACAAAAGTCTCACAACTCTAAGAAAAATCCCAAAGAAAATCAGGCATAGATAAAATGAACAAGAACAAAATGCTGAGAAAGAATTTAGGATGATAAAGGAAATATGTATTTTTAAAAAGTAGATTTTATGGGCACCTGGGTGGCTCAGTCTAAGCATCCAACTTCAGCTCAGGTCATGATCTCGTAGTTCATGTGTTCGAGCCCCACATCCGGCTCTGTGCTGACAACTTGGAGCCTGCAGCCTGCTTTGGATTCTGTGTCTCCCTCTCTCCCTGCCCCTCCCCTACTTGCGCTGTCTCTCACAAAAAAATTAAAAAGCACATTTTAGTTGCAGCATGTCAAAAAAGTAAATGAGAAAACAGCATTCAAATATTTCAAACTATTTAGTAAATAAGTTAATACCAATGAAAAAATAGCCAGGTTCACTAAAAAAAAATCACAGATAATAAAAATAAATCAAAGATGTGGTTAAAGCCATAGGGATATAGAAGCCATTTAAAAATTTTATGTATCTTTTAAATCATTTATTCATGTTTGAGAGACAGAGTATGAGTGGGGGAGGGGCAAAGAGAGAGAGGGAGACACAGATTCTGAAGCAGGCTCCAGGCTATGAGCTCTCAGCAACAGAGCCCAATGCAGGACTCGAACTCAAAGACCACTAAATCATGAGTTGAGCTGAAGTCTGACACTTAACTGACTGAGCTACCCCGGCACCCTGCAAATTTAAAAATGTTAATAATTTATGAATAGGTAATACATTCATATGATCCAAATTCCCGAAAAACATGAAATGTTATGTATTTTAAAGTCCTGTATATACCCAAATAAATTGAAAGCAGGATCTTCGAGACACTTGTACACCCATGTTTATGGTGGCATGATTCACAATAGTCACAAAAGGCAGAAACAATCCAAGTGTCCATCAACAGATGAACAGATAAACAAAATGTAGTATATACATACAATGAAACACTATTCAGCCTTAAAAAAGGAAGGAAATTCTGACACACGCTACAACATGGATAAACCTTAAGGACATTATGCTAAGTTTATGAAATCGCCAGTCACAAAAAGACAAACAGCATATGATTCCACTTACATGATGTACCCAGAGCCAAGTCAAATACAGAGACATATTGTAAAATATGGTCTGCTAACTAGTGGGGGGAGTAAATGCAGAGTGGCTGTTTAATGAATATAGAGTTCTAGTTTTGCAAGATTAAAAGAGACTGGTTGCACAACAATGTGAATGTAATGACCATTACTGAACTGTACATCTCAAATGGCTAAGTTAGTAAATTTTGAATAATGTCTATTTTACAATTAAAAATAAAAAACAAAAACACCCTTTCCCACTGGCATCTAGCCACAACCCAAGTCCCATATGCCTAAGCCTCTGAAACCACTTTTACTACTTTATCACGAGTTTCCTTATGCATACATAAGCAAGAATAAACAACCTAAGCAAATATGTATACTGTTCTGTATCTTGCTATTTTCATTAAACAATGTATCTTATAATTCTTTCATTCAAACATGGAAAATTTCATCAGTTAAGAGCAACATTTTAACAAATAACTTTAATGCATGTAGCAAAGTTTTAAAATAACAGAACTTACCAATATCTGGTGGACACTGCCCATTATAAGGAAACCAATTTCCTTTCACAGTGAAAGGACTTTTCCTGTTGCTTGTTGAACCAGTTCCTAGCTGCCCATTACCACCAAGTCCAAAAGAATAGATTCGTCCTGATGAAGGAACAAAAGCAGAAGTGTGCTGCCTAGAGTAAAATGATAGAAAATCTCAGACTTGATGTTATCTTCCAAACAATTTACATTTAGAAAAGAATAGCAAATATTAACTGATATAATTTTTCTTCTTAAAAATACATTAACAAAACCATTATACTTCTAAAATTATCTGTACAAAATATTAAAGTCTTACTCTATAGTGAATAAATTCTGTACCACACACGGAGGCTGCATTAACATGACCCAGAAAATTTTCACAAATGTCCAAATTTTAAAAGGCCCAGATCTATACTGGAATCCCTTATAAAAGATGATTCAGCACAAGAGGTAGCATCTAACTAGGCTGTCCAAGTTCTCCCCCTCCCTGTAACAGTCTAGCCTAAAAATTTTACAGTAAGAACTGAGCGAGTAATCTAGTACCAATCTTGTGATTGGTGTGTGTGTGTGTATAATAAAATAAAACAAAGCTTCCTTTTTTTTTAGCTTCCTTTTTCTTCTAAAGAAAACTGATCTTACATACATATGTACCTAGACTCCTTTGGAAGTCTGGAGGTGGCAGAGGAGAAGCAAACCTAAGAAACTGCAGATCTGATGCTGAAGAAAACCCACTACTCAGTGAACCTATGCAATTCCCTCTGATGTTTCACCACTGTGTGTTCAGGAATGAGTTAAAGATGATTATCCAGCTCAGGCCTTGGTTTTATGGCTTCAATCAAGTCTGGCAAATTCTTAAGTATCTTTTCTATAAATATTGTCTGTCTCACATGTATTCAATTATTTTCTCCTTGACACTGTTACACAAATGTTGTACCTTCCCAATATATCCCTCCCAGTCTCTTAATCTTTTATACCCATGCCCCTTGTGAGTAATTTCTCTGGATGTTTTTCAAATCACTACTTTTCTCTTTAGCAGTGTGTCCAACCTCCTGTTTTAATTACTTACTGAATTTTAAATTTCAAAGACTATGTTTTATCCCATTTCTAGAAGTTCTCCCCCCCGCCAAAGTCTGCCAGCCTGTTATTTCATTTAAAATCCATTATACATTGTAAAATTTAATACATATACACCAACCAAGGACTACTTTGACAACCCCCAAACACACCTTATGGCAACCCTGGGGTTACAAATTCTCAGAGAAGATTCAAATCAGAAAGGAGACCAAGGACAGAAATGTCTCCTTGTGAGCAAGGAAATATTTCTTTGTGAATTCTTTCCATGATGTGGTTTTACTGAGGAGATGATTTCTCAGGCCTCACTACAGTCTCACTAATGCCTCTATCAGCTCTTAGGCCTCATCTCCTGTCCCAAACTCCTTTGCCCTCTATGGTATACTGTTTATCAAAAAAAGCCAAAATTATTCCTCTCCCTATACCCATTATGCTTATAATATGGCTTCTGTGGCTATTCCAAGATGGGGAATCTATTTCTCCATGTCTTAAATCTGAGATTATGCCTTATAAGTGGCTTTGAATTATTTCCCTCTCTCTTTAGTAACCCTGTTCTACTATCATGAGACTAACCCAAAATTAGTATTTGAAGAATGACATACAACCTGGGGCAGAAACAAGCTGTCCCAGCTAAGGCTACCCAACCCATAGCCAGACAGCCAGCTGATGAACTGAGTCCAGCTAAGATCAGAACTAAACAGCTGGGCCTAGCTCAAATTACTGAACCAAGGAAGTATTAGCAAAAAAAACCACAAAAAAAACCAAACCAACAAACAAAAAAAACCTGTTTTAAGCCACTAAGTTTGGGGTGGTTTGTTTAGTAATATAATCTAATTAATATATTACCTACATTTGCAAATTCTTTCAGAGCACCTCCAAATTCAGTTCAAACAAACAGCTATGGTTTCTAGATTTCTTTGTTTTCACCCTGTGGCATTCCCTTTAGTTCCTGGCAAATTAATATATATTATTTAAAAGGTTTTTTTGACTCTAAAGGGCTTTCAAGTTATCTAGCCTGTCATATTACTGAAAAACTAAGTAGAATCTAACAACCATTTTACCCTTGAAGCAAGGGAAAACAAAATTTTTAACCAAGAATACTCTTTTAACAAATGAAATGGTAAGTGGAATCCTAGCATATAAAACAGATTAACTGCTCCAGTCAATGAAGGGTTTCACATTGCCCAGTCTGCCTCTTTTAGGACTGTGACATCTCAAAGGAACATATAGTTTAAAAGTTACTGCAATCCTAGTTCATTAAAGTCTACTTCAAACTGGCCTACTAAAGGAGTAGTTCTTAAACCTAGCTGCTTAATAGAATTACCTAGGGGCTAACCTAGGTAACAATATGCCTTTTCTTTTCTTTTTTTTTAAGGAGGGGGGCGCAAGTGAGCAAGGGCAGAGAGAGACAGAGAGAATATCACATGAGGGGCGAGGAAGGAGGTGCTGGGGGAGAGAGAGAGAGAGAGAGAAAAGCAAGCAGGGCTTGAACTCAAGAACCATGAGATTGTAACCTGAGCCTAAGTCAAATGCTTAACCAATTAAGCCATCTAGGCGCCCCAACAATATACATTTCTAAAAACTCTCCAAAAGATAATAGCATGAAGTCAGAATTGAGAATTACTAAATAGTCTACAGCAATACCACCCTGAATGCACCCAAACTCGTCTGATCTAGGAAGCTAAGCAGGGTCAGGCCTGGTAAGTACTTGGATGGGAGAATTACTAAATAAACATAACTATCCAAAGTTCTAGGTTTGATATAATAGCTCAAAAACACTATAATACTGTACCACTGGAATTTGAACCTTTGGCTTTTGGATCATCTCCTTGATGGATTCACATTTATAGTTTTCTCATCTGCTTCATTTAGGAGGCTTTTGACAATTATTCAATAAGGAAATTAATACATCTTACTGTACCAACTACCTGGAAGTCAAACTGGTAAGGATACAAATATGCCTACCTACATTCCCTATATAGATAAGTCCTTGTATCTCAATCAATATATAACTGAAAAGTCTTCCCCAATACAGTAAATATATTAATGAAATTTCTAGAAAGAACTGAGTTCACAAAGCTAAAAATAACTATTCAAGTAATCTTACCTGTTAAGAATTATAAAATTAGATAACATTAAGTTATTTTAAAATATTGTTTTATAGTCTTTTAATGGATTATGCATGAAGAAGAATGTATGAACTCTCTAAACTTTAGGCAACATATTCATGTATAACTTCAACAGTATAAATAAGGTTTTGATAATAAACACTGCTGGATGATACATGCTGAGCTCTGATTTACTTTTCAGGATAAATTCTAATTCATATATTGGAAAAGGAAAGGAAGGCTTTGTCAAATCATTCCCATAATTTTTCAAGTACATATCAAGCACACAAAACTGGGCATACAAAAAAAACAGGGCACCATGAGCAAAATTTAGCAGAAAAAAACCCCAATAAAAATAGATCCTAAAGATTTCAGACGTTAGAATTATCAAACACAAGAATCCAGAACAACTATATTTTAGTGTCCAAGATATAAAAGCCAAGCTTGAAAAAGGACTAACTGGAAACACTAAAGAAAAAAATTTCAAATTTTAAAAAGAACCTGTAAGAAATACTAGAACTAAAAAATCCAAAATAACTGAAATCAAAATCTTGAAGGACAGATTTAATGAAAAATAGATATAGCATAAGAACAGGCTGAAATATAAATCATAAAAACAATTAGGAAAGCAGCAAAGAGGGTAAAAAATGTGGAAAATAAAGAATAAAGCTACAAGGCAGAGTATGAACATTCAACACACATCCAATCAGAGTTCCATGAGGAAAGGAGAAGCTCTAGCTAAACAGATAAAAGCTTTGAATCCCCCATAACTGATCAAAGATATTATTCCAGACTCAAAAAGCCCCATAAGAAAATGAGGAAATCAGACCCTGACAAATGAAAGCAAAACTGGAAAAAGATTAAAAAAGAAACAAACAGCTGATGTCCTGCAAACTGTCCTTTCAAAGTGAGTGAGGAATTAAGACATTTACATATAAACAAAAGCTGAGGAAGTCTGTTATCACTAGACCTATCCTGTCAGAAATGCTGAAAGAGGGGGTGCGCCTGGCTGGCTTAGTCGGTTAAGCGTCCGACTTTCGCTTAGGTCATGATCTCACGGTTCGTGGGATCGAGCCCCGCACTGGGCTCTGTGCTGACTGCCAGCTCAGNAAAATAAAAAAAAAAAAAAAATGCTAAAAGAGAATCTCACAGGTTGATATGAAAGAACATTAGTAGCTCAAAGCTGTATGATAAAATAAAGATCTCAGTATAGGTAAATACATGAATGTTTAAAAAGGCTAATATTGTAACTTCAGTTTATAACTTCACATTTTCTACATAACCTAAGAGATTAATACATAAACAATTTATGTTTTTGAACAACCAATGTATAAATAAGTTATCTTGTGAAATCAATAACTGAAAGGAGGTGCCAATAGAACCATATAGGAACAGAGTTTTTGTATGTTATTGAAGTTAACCCGGTATCAATGTGAATTAGTGTTGTAACTTCGGGATCTTAAATGTAATCACTGTGGTAACCACAACGAAAGTAGCTATAGAATATACAGAAAAGGACATAAGAGAATTAAAATATTTCACTGCAAAAAACAACAACTAACCACCAAAGTAGACAGTAAATCCAAGAAATGAAAAACAAAAAAAGCATAAGACATACAGAAAGCAAATAAAATAAGAGAAGTCCCTACATCTCAGTAATTACCTTTAAGTGTAAATGGATTAAGTTGTCCACTCAAAAGACAGAGACTGGTAGAATGGTATTAAAAAAAAAAAAAAAGACCAAAAAGTGAAAAGATAGAAAAAGACATTCCATGCCAAAAACCAAAACAGAGCACAATGGCCATACAATTAACAGACAAGACAGACTTCAAATCAAAAAAGGTTACGAGAGACAAAGGATATTATATTTCAACAAAAGGTTCCATACAGCAAAAAGAAACAATTAAAATCATTGAAACATCTAATAAAAGAGCACCAAAATATATGAAGCAAAAACTGAAACAGAAGGGAGAAATTATTCCTAACAATGACAATATATACATGGGACACGGTCCCTGTTAGACCATATGGTGGGCCAGAGTCTCAATAGATTCTAAAAGACGAGCACCCTACAAAGTATTTTTTCTGACCACAACAGAATAACATTAGAAATCAGTAACATGAGGAAATTAGAAAAGTCACAAATTTGTGGATACTTAACAACATACTTTTAAAGGACCAATGAATCAAAGAAATCATAAGAGAAATCAGAAAGATTTAAGAGATAAATGAAAATGAAAATGAAAACACATTATATCAAAACAAGAGATGAAAGGAAAGCAGTGGTACGGGGAAATTTACCATAAAAACAAAAATCTCATATGAACAACCCAACTTGACAACTTTAAACACAAAGCTAGCAGAAGAAAGATTAGAGCTGAAATAAATGAAGTAAAGAATACAAAAATAGCAAAAGTCAATGGAACTAAAAACTGGTTTTACAAAGATCAACAAAACTGACAGAACTTTAACTTGATTAAGAAAAAAAAGAAAGAAATTACTAAAATCAGAAGTAAAAGCAGGGGTACTACTAACGCTGCCAAAATAAAAAGGATCATAAGAAGAATAAACAATTATTTGCCAAAAACTAGATGATTTAGATAAAATAAACAAAATCCTAGAAATATAAAATTTACTAATACTAAATCACAAAGAAATAGGAAGCCAGAAGAGATCTATAAATAGTAAAACAATTAAATTGGTAATAAAAAAAAATCTCCCAGCAAAGAAAAGTCCTACATCAAATAGTTTCATTGGTGACTTCTACCAAACATTAAAAGAACTAAAAGCAATCTTATTCACAGTTTCGGAAAAAACTTGAAAAGGTGTAACTTTCTAAGAAGCTCTATGAGGCCAACACTGTCTTGATACCAAAGTCAGACAAGGATTCTACAAGAAAACTACAGACTCCTATCCCTTATGGACACTGATGCAAATATTCTCAATAAAATATGAGCAAACAGAATTCAGTAGTATATTAAAAAACTGTACAGCAAAGGCACATGAGATTCATTCTTGGAATGCAGGGATGGTTCAACATATGCAAACTAATCAAAATAATTTATAATATTAAGGCAATGAAGTAAAAAAAAACCTCATTATGATCATCTCAATTGATACAGAAAAAAATCAACAAAACAACACCCTTTTTTGAAAGAAAATTACCTCAACATAATAAAAACCATCTATGAAAAACCCACAATAAATATACTCAAATGGTGAAAGACTGAAAGTTTTCCTCTAAGATCAGGAACAAGGCAAGGATGTCTACTTTGAATACCATTAAACCTAGTACTAGAAGTTCTAGCAAGAAAAAGAAATAAAAGGCACCGAAATTGAAAAAGTAGTAAAATTATCTCTGTGTACAAATGATATGACTTATATGTAGAAAACCTTAGAGAGTCCACAAAAAAGAGCTATCAGAACTAAAAAAAAAAAAAAATCACCAAAGCAGCAGGATAAAAACCAACACATGCAAAAATCAGTTACATTTCTATACATTGATAAACAGTTGAAAAAGAAATTAAAAAAACAATGCCATCTACAATAGTATCAAAAATAAGAAGATACTTAGAAATTAAACAAAAAGATAAAAGACATAGAAAAACTACAAAATTTAATGAATGAAACTACAAAATGAAATGAAAACTACAAAACTACAAAAATTACTGAAAGAAATTACAGACGTAAAAAAAATTTTTTTTTTAATGTTTTATTTATTTCTAGGAGAGAGAGAGAGACAGCGTGAGCAGGGGAGGGTCAGAGAGAGAGGGAGTCACAGACTGAAACAGGCTCCAGGCTCTGAGCCGGCAGTCAGCACAGAGCCCGACGCGGGGCTCGAACCCACGAACCGCGAGATCATGACCTAAGCGAAAGTCGGACGCTTAACCGACTAAGCCACCCAGACGCCCCAGAAATTACAGACATAAATGGAAAGACATTTGATGTTCATGGACTGGAAGACTTAATACTGTTAAGATTTCAATACTTCCCAAAGTGATCTACAGATTCAATCCAATTCATATCAAATCATGGAAATGCAAATTAAAATAATGATTTTTTTTAAGTTTTATTTATTTATTTTGAGAGAAAGAGAAAGTGTGCAAGCAGGGGCAGAGAGAGGAAGAGAAAAAGAGAATCCCAAGCAGACTCTAGCACTGTCAGCACAGAGCCCAACACGGACCCATGAACCATGGGATCATGACCTGAGCCAAAATCAAGAGTCAGATGCTTGATCGACTGTGCACCCAAGTGCTCCTAAAATCATGATTAAACTAACACTATATATCCAAGAGATTACCAAAATTTCAAAGTCTGATAGTGTCAAATGGGGACAGACAAGGACACACTGTAAATATGGAATATAAATTCTGATAAACAGAGTGACATTAACTTGCAAAATTAAACTTAAGTATCTTTTATGACCCAGAAATCCCATTTTAGGTATATACTTAGAAATATGAAGATTTATGTATATCATTTAATGTTCAAAGCAACATTATTTCTAACTGCCAAAAAACCAGAACCACACAAATGCCTGTTAAAAAAAAAAAAAAAGTCACCAAAGACTACCTACAGTGTGAGTTCATGTATTTGAAGTTAACCCTTAGCAAAACTGAAACTATATTTTATATGGATATATACTATGTGGCAAAAATCAAACTAAGTGGTCAAAACTTAGTTAAACAAAGTACATTTTGCTTTTTGGGAGTCTACCTAGTTTAATCCACCAAAGGTGAAGCTCAACTTCTATTTACTCCCAAGAACTGGTAATCAGTAGATCAGCATTCCAATTCAACTTTCAGCAATAAAAAAAATAACTATTCTCATGTGTTAATTAACTGCTCAATTTCCTCATTGTTTAAATTTAAAAAGGTGGGGAAAAAAGATAACCTATACTTCACCTTCAAGAGGGATGTTATATACAATAAATACAATATTACACATATATTATTAATATCTTGTCCAAATAAATGTTTTGAATAGAGAAAGGTAAAATAATCAGTATAAAAGATGTTTCTCCTGTTACTGTTACTCCTCAGCAGCAAATTAGGCATTTAAGGAAGAATGTTTTTTTCTTGGATTCCTAGAATGCTAAACAATTCATTAAAAATATATATGTATCTACTTTCAGCTAGGAGCTACGATCTTCCAGTAATTTGCAAAATGACCAACACAAAGGGAAAAAGAAGAGACACCCCTATATGTTCTCTAGACCTTTTAGCAAATATGGAATTGGTCCTTTGGCCACATACATGCAAATCCACAAGAAAGGTTATATAATAGACATTGAGCGGATGGGCACTACTCAAAAAGGACAAATGTTACCCAACAAATGTTACCATGGCAAAACTGGAAGTCTATTTTGATGCCCAGCATGCTGAAGGCATTGTTGTAAATAAACAAAGACACGTTCCTCTTGCCTAGAAAATTACTGTGCATACTGAAAACATTAAGTACTCAGAGCCAAGACAGAGCTTCCTGAAACATGTGAAGGGATACGATNNNNCCCTCTGCCTCTCTCTCTCTCTAAATAAACAAACAAACATTTAAATAAATAAGTAAATAAGTAAAAGACCTCTGGGCTGTTAAAAAAATTCTAAGTAACAGAATATTATAGAGACTAAAATATCTTATATGATAGCTTACCTTCCACAAGCAATTTGAGTGACAATGCTTCCCATAAGTTCAAAAACTTTCCTTGGATTTATTTCATGACTGGTCGAGTTATGACCCAACTGACCATACCCTCCAGCTCCAAAAGTAAACACTCCACCTTCCTTAAAAAAACAAAAAACAAAAAAACCCACACTTTATCATTAGAAGACCTGATGAAAGAAAATAATTTAAGAAAATAAGTTAATCTTTAATATATGGAGTCAATTTTTCTCTTCTGTTGTCTTCATGATTTAACAGATTATAGCTGAATTTTCAAGGTTAAATATCTTAAAACTAAATTCCAGGTTGAGGCTATTTTCACATATTTAAGAAGTAATTATGTTCTTGTCATTATACTTAGTTGAAGCTATCATTAAAAGATACTAATAATTTTTTGCATTGCCTTTCACTACCATTATATTCTTACTGAATCCCAAGTACATACCTATAAAATATCACAAAACCAAAAAATGGTATCATCTTCAGTTTTCAAACTGGTTATACTTTTAACATAAAAGCTCTGCTGAAAGTTTAAGTAAACCAGAATGAACAAATATAGCTATTCTTAACACACAGTTGCTACAATATACAGTTGAGCCCTAAACAGTACAGGGGTTAGGGATGTCAACATCTTGTGTGCACTCAAAAATCCATATACAACTTTTGATTCCCTAAAAACTAATAGCCTACTTCTGACTGAAAGCCTCACGGATAATATGAGCAATATCTAACTTAATTTTTTTTCCTTTTGGTATTTCTAGGCTACACAATTTACTGTTGAGTTTTTTTCAAAATGTCACAAATCTCCAAAAACCTTGCCAAAGTATTTGTTGAAAAAAAACGTATGTAAGGGGACCCATGCAGTTCAACCCTATTATGTTTAAGGGCCAATTATACAGGATCTGTAAAAAAATTATGATAAGAATATACAACTGGATTAGGTTATATATATAAAAGTAATTTGTGGGTTGCCTGGGTAGCTCAGTCAGTTAAGTGTCCATCTTTGGCTCAGGGCATGATATCATGGTTCTTGATTTCGAGCCTCGCATTGAGCTGTCTGCTGTCAGCACAGAGCCCACTTTGGAGCCTGTGCATGCCCCACCCCCACCCCTCCTCAACTACAGCTCTCACTCTCTCAAAAATAAACATGTAAAAAAAAAAAGTAAATTGTGATGACAGCTTAACATCAGCACAATTAGTGTTTTCAATTAACTGCTTTTCTTCAGTTTTAGCTACATATACAATTTTACATCCTGCTTTCAACATTTAATAGCGTAAGCATGTATCTGCTATGTAAAGAAACAGATTATTCCAATGTGTGTGTAGGTGTATGTGTATACATATGTATGTATAAATCACGTTTTCTTTATCCATCCATCTGGTAATGGACACTTAGGTTGTTTCTTGGCTATTGTGAAAAATGCTACAATAAACATGGGTGTGCAGTTACCTCTTCAAAACCTGTTTTTATTTCCTTCAGATATAAACCCAGAAGTGGAATCTGCTGGGTCATATAGTCCTATTTGTAATTCTTTTTCTTTCCTATTTTTTTTTTAAAGTAGGCACATCTCTCTCTCCTAGAAATAAATAAAACATTAAAAAAATAAATAAATAAAAAATAAAGTAGGCATCATGCCCAGCAGAGTCCAATTAGGGGTTGAACTCCTGACCCTGAGATCAACACCCAAGCGGAGACACCCAACGGAGCCATCCAGGTGCCACACTTTGTAATCTTTTGAGGAAACTCCATACTGTTTTCCATTTGCACCAGTTTACATTGCACCAGCAGTGGAAACAAGGGTTCCCCTTTCTTAACATCCTCACCAATACTTTGTCCTTTGTTTTTCTGATAATAGTCAGCCTAATAAGTGTGAGGTGTTACCTCACTGTGGTTTTGATTTGCATTTCCCTAATTGTGATGTTAACATTAAGCTCCTTTTCTTGTACACATTCAGCCATTTGTGTGTGTGCGTACTTTTATAAGTTTGTTTATTTTGAGACATACAAAGGGTAAAGCACAGGGGAGGGGCAGACAGAGATGGAATCCCAAGCAGGCTCTGCACTGTCAGCACAGAGGCGGACAAAGGGCCCCATCCCACAAACCATGAGATTTTAACCTGAGCCAATGTTAAAATCAGAGCCGGCCGCTCAGTCTAGTCACCCAGGCACCCCTTATATATATTCTTTGGAAAAGTATCTATTCAGCTTGTCTATTTTAAAAATAGATTATTTACTTTTTAGCTATTGAGTTATAGGAGTTCCTTTTATATTTTGAATATTACCTCCTTGTCAGATAAATGGTCTGCTAATATTTTCATAGGCTGTCTTTTCATTTCATTGGTGTCCTCTGTGGTACAGAACGTTTTTAGTGTGTAGTCTCACCTATTTATTTTTGCTATTGTTACTTGTGCCTTAACCAATGTCAAAGGGTTTTTCATCCCATATTTCCTTCTACAAGTTTGTTTCCAATCTTAGACTTAAGTCTTTAATCCACTTTGAGTTGTTTTATTAGTGGTAAAAATAGAGGTCCAATTTCATTCTTTTGCATATAGATAACTAGTTTTTCTAGCACTATTTATTGAAAAGACCAACCTGTTCCACTGTGTGTTGTTGGTGCCTTGTCAATAATTAACTATATACGTGTGGCTTTATTTCTGGTCTATCCTGTTTGAATGGTCTATGTGTCTGTTTTTATAAAGTAGTATACTGTTTCGATTACTACAGTTGAAATCAGAAAGCATGATGCTCGAGCTTTGCTGTTCCTTCTCCAGATTGCTTTGGCTATTCCTGGTCTTTCTGGCTATTCCTGGTCAATTTCAGGATTGTCTGCTCTATTTCTGTGAAAAATGCCACTGGAATTTTGATAGGGGTTACAATGAATCTGTAGGTCACTTTCAGTAGTTTGGACATTTTAACAATATTAATTCTTTCAATCTAAGAACATCTAGTATCTTTCCGTTTATCTGTGTCTTCTTCAATTTCTTTCATTGATGTCATATAGTTTTCCGTGTACAGGTCTCTCACTCCTTTGTTAAATTTGTTTTGTTTTACTGTTTATTTTTGAGAGAGACAGAGAGAGCACAAGTGGGGAGGGGCAGAGGGAGACACACAATCTGAAGCAGGCTCCAGGCTGAGCTGTCGGCACGGAACCCAACACGGGGCTTGAACTCACAAATCGAGAGACCATGACCTGAGGTAAAGTTGGATGTTTAACCAACTGAGCCACCCAGGCGTCCCATATTCCAAAATATCTTTTTCTTTTTAATGATCTTGTACACAGGACTTTTTTAATTTCTCTTTCAGAGTCTGTTCTTAGTGTATAGACATGCAACTGATTTTTGTACGTGGACTTTGTATCCTGCAACTTTACTGAATTCATTTATGAGTTCAGACTTTTGATAGTCTTTAGGGTTTTCTATATGTAACAGCATGTCATGTGCAAACAGAGACAATTTTACTTTTTCCTTTCTGGCTTGAATGCCTTTCTTTCTTTACTAAAATTGCTTTGGTTAGGACTTTCAGTACTAGAGTATAGGTGATAAAGGTAGGCATCCTCATCTTATTCTTGATCTTACAGGAAAAATTTTCACCTTTTCACCACTAAATATGTTAAGCTATTTGCTTATTATGTTATGACCTTTATTATGTTGAAGTATATTCTTCCTATACTTTATTGAGAATTTTTATGAAAGGATGTCGAATTTTGCAAATGCTTTTCCTACATTAGGAAGATCAAATGACTTTTAACATTCATTCCATTAATGTCATGTTGATTGATTTGCAGATGTTGAAAGATTTCTGCATCCCAGGGATAAATCCCAATTGATTATGGTAAGTGATTATTTTCATGTGCTGTTAAATTTTGTTTGCTCGGGGTGCCTGTGTGACTACATCCGACTTTGGCTCAGGTCATGATCTCACGGTTCGTGGGTTCGAGACCCATATCAGGCTCTGTGCTGACAGTTAGCTCAGGGCCTGAAGCCTGTTTCAGATTCTGTGTCTCCCTCTCTCTCTGACCCTCTGACCCTCCCCTGCTCACACTGTCTCTCTCTCTCTCAGAAATAAATAAAACAGGCACCTGGGTGGCTCAGTCGGTTAAGCATCCAACTTCAGCTAAGGTCATGATCTTGCAGTTCGTGGGTTTGAGCCCCGCGTCAGTCTCTGTGCTGACAGCTAGCTCAGAACCTGGAGCCTGTCTTCAGATCCTGTGTCTCCCTCTCTCTCTGGCCCTCCCCTGCTCACTCTGTCTCTCTCTCTCTCAAAAAGAAATAAAACATAAGAAAATAAAACATTAAAAAAATTTATAAATTTGGTTTGCTCATATTTTGTTGTGTTTTATATCTATGTCCATTAGGGATAAATAGCCCTTGATTTTATTCTCTTACAGCGTCTTTGTGTGGCTTTGGTATTAACATAATGGTGGCCTCATAAAATATGCATTTTAAAATGTCTATTTTTTTTAAGAGTTTGTGATGGACTGGCAATAATTAAATGGTAAAATTCACCAGTGAAGCCATCTAGTCCTATTTTAGTATATGTGCTGCCGAAGCGAGCACTGAAGCCATCTAGTCCTAAGCTGTTTTTTTTTTTAATGTTTTATTTATTTCTGAGAGAGAGAGAGACAGCATGAGCAGAGGAGGGTCAGAGAGAGAGAGAGGGAGACACAGAATCCAAAGCAGGCTCCAGGCTCTGAGCCAGCTGTCAGCACAGAGCCTGACGCGGGGCTCGAACCCACAAACCGTGAGATCATGACCTGAGCTGAAGACAGATGCTTAACCAACTTAGCCACTCAGGGGCCCCAAGTCCTGGGTTTTCTTTGTTGGGAGATTTGTGATGAGTGATTCATTCTCCTTCCCTGTTAAAAGTCTGTTTAGATTTTCTACTTTTTAATGATTCAGTCTTGGTAGCTTTGGATGTTTCTAGGAATTTATCCATTTCATTTATGTTATCCAATTTAACACAAAGGAACAATGAACTATGTTCATAGTTTCTTACAATCCTTTTATTTGTGTTGTATCAGTTGTAATGTCTCTTCATTTCTGATACTGAGTCTTTAATCTACCTAAACATGTTGATTATTTTAGCTTTTCAGGAAAACAGTTCTTAGTTTTGTTGATCTTTGCTGGTTTTAGCCTTTATTTCTCCTTTGACCTATTATTTTCTTCCTTCTGCTAACTTTAGTTTCCCTGCTGCCCCCTATCAGTCCCCTGAAGTATAAAGGCTACTTCTTTGAGACTTTTTCTTAATGTATGTTATAAACACTTTATTGGATTTATAGTGACAAAGCTTATTTTTATCTATCCCCCTCAAAGCTGATTTTGCTGCATCCCTTAAGTTTCAGTATGTTGTTTCCATTTTCACTTGTCTCAAGATATTTTTTTACTTCACTTTATTTTTTGACCTTGTAATTGTTTAGGAGTGTGTTTTCTAATCTCCACATATGTGCAAGTGTTCTGGCTCTCCTCTCTTTATTGATTCATACCATTTCGGCTGGAAAAGATACTTGATAGGATTTCAGTTCTTTTTAAACTTGTTAAAGACTTGTCTTGTGACCTAACATATGATTTCTCCGGAAGAATATTCCATTATTTGCTTGAGAAGAATATGTGCATTCTGCTGCTATTAGATGGAGTTCTGTTATTATATTTGGTATAAAGTATAATTCAAGTCCAATATTTCCTTACTGGTTTTCTGTATGGATGACCTACCTATTGTTGAAAGTGGGGTATTGGACTCCCCTGCCATTACTGCTGTCTATTTCTGCCTCCAGCTCTGTTAATAATTGCTTAATATTATTTAGGTACTCTTACATTGGGGGCGTAGATAGGTATAGTTGTTATATCCTCTTCATGAACTGGCCTCTTTAATTTTAATTATCTGATACGGATGCCATGCTTAAATTTTCCTGATTATTTTATTTAAATCATCACACCAAAGCACATGTCTGGTTGATAATGTTAAAAATAAGCAAGTTAACAAGTCTCAAGGCCTAATCTATCCACATTAAGTTTAATGTTTTGATCTTTGCCTCGATCCACTATTAGGGAGTATAAAATAGAAATTTTCTAATCTTATTATTTCTCTTAGATTAGTTGGAATTATTTTATACAGAACTTAAAATCATCAACTATTAAATTACTCTATATTCCAATCTGCAAATAGGAGGCAAGAAAAATGCTTCTTTGTTATTTACAAATTTTTAGAAAAATGAGTTATTGTCCTGGCAACTTTCAAAGATAAGCAATGAAGTTTGCTTTATATTGATTTGAAGAAGAGAGTATTATAATGCAGTCATGGATTTTTATATACTTGGTATATTTCCACGTATTGCCATCGTAATTTCTTTTTGTGAAAATTCCTTGATGTTGTCCCACTGATATGACCTTAGTAGTCTCCTTTTTTTTTTAAACACATAACACCCAAAGCTATTCTCAGACTTATTTTTTTCCTTGCCCCAGATATGAATTCAGACTCTTCTCTAAGCAGCTCTGGTTATTTTTCATATTGAATCTACTAAATCAAGTGATGCTCACTGCTTCCAGACCGTACATGGCTAATTACTTCAAGGATCATTCAGTGGTCATTGAAAAAAAAAATTTTTTTTTTACAAGAAAAAGAATAAGACTTCATACCAGCACTTCTGATTAAAAGTAAAGATCACAAAGGTGCCTGGGTGGCTCAGTTAGTTAAGCGTCCAACTCTTGATTTCGGCTCTGGTCTTGATCTCAAGGTTTCGTTGAGTTTGAGCCCCACATCAGGCACTGCACTGACCCTTAAGAGTCTGCTTAAGATTCTCTCTCTCTCTCTGCCCCTCCCCAGCTCATGCTCTGTCTCTTTCAAAATAAACAAGCTATTAAAAAAGTTATTAAAAATAAATAAAAGTAAAGATCCTGAGATTTTAATTCTTATTGCTCTACAGTTCTGTCTTAAGCGGAAGACCATAGTTTCTAGTAACAGAAAAGTGCTATTTGCTTTTTCCTATCCTGTATGTAATATATTGAAAATAATACTATCAATTTTACTACTAATAGTAAGATTACAGAATGCAGTTTAAAATTTTGTGTGAATTCGGTTTATCTTCAGGCTATTTCCCACTAGAGATCTACAACAAAATAATGTATCGTAAAAGGACTTAAGAGAATTCTCCTGGGGCGCCTGAGTGGCTCAGTTGGTTACGTGTCCGACTTCAGCTTAGGTCATGATCTCACGGCTCATTGGTTCGAGCCCTGCATCGGGCTCTGTGCTGACAGCTCAGAGCCTGTTTCAGATTCTGTGTCTCCCTCTCTCTCTGCCCCTCCCCAACTCATGCTCTGTCTCTGTCTCAAAAATAAACAAACATTAAAAAAAAGAAAGAATTCTCCTTTTGTAGTGTGCCACTAGTGTTTTATTATTTTCAATTCTTAGTAATTGCTTAAAAACATATGCTTCCTTTTTAATTATATGTAACAGTTTCTAGGTTGTAAAGTCAAAACTGTAAGGCAAATTTTGATCTAGGTATTTAATTTTTAAAAATATAAATAACATGAAACATGTTCATCTTTTATCCCTGCTTATACAAAGGCAACTATTCTTTACCTTCCTCTTTTTACTTAACAATATATGCTGAAAATATTCCACAGTATAATACAGAGATCTTCTTCATTCTATTTCACAAGTCATGTTTACATGTAAAACACCTGTTTTACAAGTCTTGCGTGGTTACCAAAGTTTATTTAATTAGGCCGCTGATGGACATCTGCATTCTTTCATTCAATTAATGGCCCTGTGCATATATAATGTCCTATCTTTAGGACAGACTCTTAAAATTAGGATTGCTAAGTCAAAAGATGTCTGTATATATGATATGCATAACGAATTTGTTTTTTAAGCTTATTTATTTTAGCTTATTCTGAGAGAGAAAGTGCGAATGGGAGAGGGGCAGGGAGAGGGGTACAGTGAGAATCCCAAGCAGGCTCTGCACTGTCAGTGCAAGGAGTTCGAACTCATGAACAATGAGATCATGACCTGAGCCAAAATCAAATGTTTAACCAGCTGAAACACCCAGGCACCCCTGATTTGCATGATGACTTTGTAAATAAAGCTAAAAAAATTTGACATCTTTATGATAGTGTGTTCATACCCATTAACATACATTATCTTTACATTTATTCTGTTCGTAAGTATCTTTTGAAATTTTTCCTGATGTTGTCTTCCTAATACAGGTTTTATACAAGGAAACTGTTTTGTAAAGCAATCCTAATTTATTTGCAAGAAATTCTTCCAGGAAAACAAAAGATATATGGATATGGAGCTATATTCTAATTTAAATCAAGGGAAAATTATTTTCCATTTGGATTTTTAAAACTATCTGATTTTGTTAAAAATAATATACCCCAAAAATTCCAGTGAACAAGTATCACCAGCTACTGTCTTGAGAGGAACACAGAAGACTGGGATTTTAAAAAACTCAACAGATAGAAACAGTTACATATCCTAAGAAAATAAGATAAGTGATTATTTGAAGAGCTGAATTTGATAAAGCATCAACATTTTGAGTCTTCCCACAACAAAGTTAGTACTAAGGAATAACACACAAAATATTTTTTACATTATTATTTCAACATAGCCTTATTTAAAAACAAACAAATGAAAAAAAACACAGCCTTAGTTCTTCTAAATACCCATGACAGAAGATAACGACTAGAATTTAGAACTTGCCAACATGATTCAATAAGGCTTTAGTGATTATATTTGTAACTTGATAAAAATCAATAAAATAGTAAGATTGGCAGATAAGTAAAATTTCCTTACTAACAGGCAATTACAGTAATATAAAAAATTTAAAAATCAACTTTTATAATTAGTCATCATATTTTTAAAAGTACTGAATATACTATAATGATAAGGAAAATTCTTATCAAAAATAAAAATTCCCAATGTGGGTGTGTAGAAATTTATGTGTGTAGAAGTCTGATTAGAAGTTAATTTTTTCTTGCAACTTTATCTACTCTTCAAAATGAAGATAAAGCAAACACATCAATTTCCAATTCAGGCAATAAAAACCATGCCAATAATATTCCTGGTAAAGGTTAATTTAATGTTTTTATTTTCATTTTTCTTCTAATCACTGGAGAACTACACAGTAATGATAATGAAATGGCACATACCTAAGAAAGGACAGAGTTAAAACCATTAATGAGACTGTACTGAAGGCTTATTATAACTGCATAATTCTTGGCCTGTGAATAATACATTCATTCTCCTCTATTACCTGTTACATGATATTTATAAGCCCAATGGGAGTTAAATTAAAATGAGGCAGTTACACAATATAAATAGGTTTGATACACATAAAATGGCAAGTATGACACACTAAAAGGGCACTTTTTTTTCTTTCAAAATATTCCTAAAGCAGTATTTCACATGAAGCTTGAGAAATTCAACAAAATGTATTATCAATGCATTTAATAGATCATAATTCACATTTCATAACCTAAAACAAAGCTGAAAATTAAGGTAAGTTGTTTATGACCAGTAATAATTTAATGCTTTGTTTCAAGATAAATCATTTTTTAGACATCAATTAACACTCATGTTTTAGAGTAAGTATCATGAAAAGACTCACTTATTATAAAGTAACTACCATGAATAATCATAAAGAAATTTTATGGGAATACAATACCTTGGTTAGTGCAGCAGTATGATCTTCTCCACAACAAATATAAACTATTTTCTGAGTTCTTAGTGACTTTAGTAAATTAGGAACATACCTATCTGAAAATTCCAACAAGAGACATTAACGGTATTTTTAAATTAAAACTCTTCCACAATGTGTTTCCTTTACAGCTTCCCAAGCTCAGTAGACAGTGAAATAATTTTAACTGTAAGTCAATGATTTTGTAGTACAAGCCAAATTAACTGGGTTCTCAGATCTTTCTATTCATGGTGCTATGATAAAGGAGGGTTTTAAAGAGTAATTTAAGTGTTAAACTTCCCTAACATCAATCTACACAGGACTAGAAATCAAGGCATTTCAAAGCTATCTGTTTCTAATATACATACATCATTCTTTATATTTACCTCATGATAATTAAGCTCACAGGATTCTGTTTAAATGCATGAAAATTATGCTTCCTGCTACTTGGTACCAGAAAGGAAATATGTCCTAATCTGACATACTTTTCTTATGCAGAATAAAATATTTTAAAATTCTGAGTATTATTTGCTTATCATTACCAGTTGTTACTAGACCAACAACTCACTTTTGTCCACTTAAATCATGACAATTATGTTGAGCTTGATGAAATTAGGTTTTGTATTTCAAATACTGGCATTTGAACTAATGCAGTTATGAAAAATCAGTTCCAAGATCCTGACTTGTTTCAAGTAATTATAATTTTTTTAATTCAAATTGTTTATTTTCAAGACTCTAGAATCCATGTTAAAAGTGAAGCCCAAGATAGACTTAATGACTCAGATTATTTAAATATTTCCTTGAAAAACTCAAATAGATTAACATTCCATGTTGCTTTTCAGAATAACTTTACAACTTCTTTCCACCAATGATGGCCAATAATCGATTTCCAATTTGAAGTATTGTTTTTCACAACTTTCTTTTAACGAACATCTAAAAACAAAGATTTTTATCCAGATATACTTTCTAGAGTTTATTTTGCGATAAAATGGTATTTTCTGGCCTTCCCACAATCCCTTAAAAATATTATCAAGTGAAATTTTTAAATAAACCTTCCATCCCCTTCTCTATATCAGGAAGATTTGGGTACATTTCTTCCTGACATAAGAATCCATCTCAAAAGATCATCTCTTTATTAAAGTACATTTATTTATAAATAATGAGAACCTACCATTTTCATCATTAAGACCTAGTTGACCAAATTTGTTGCGACCCCATCCAAAAATAGCTCCAGAAAGGGTGAGTACAAAACTATGAGCTCCTCCTGCTGCAACTTGCATGAAAGGAATTCCAAGCAAAGATTTAATCAGCTGTGGTGAGGCTTGCTTTTTACAGTCAATGCCTAAACCCAACTGGCCATATTTATTTTGTCCCCAACAGAAGACTTCACTTGCTGTAAAACAGAAATTATAAAATTAACTATTTTTCTCACACACACAAAAATTTCATTTGAAGATTATCAGTTATTTTGAGACATTCTCTCTCTCATCAAATGGAAATATATATTCTTCTTTATTAAGTTATTTCTTATATGGAAACATATAAGAACATTCTGTATTGGTACACTTTAAGTTTGACCAACTCTACTAATGAATGGGTAAGTCACATAACTGAGTGTAGTCTCATTTCCTTACGTTCCTTAGGATAGAACCCATCTCTTTTTTAATAGTCCTCAAGTCTCACTTTTATTCTTTGGTTTATCCAAGAGGCACACAACCAGCTCAAGCCTTCAGTTATTATATGCTGATCACATTCAAAATTTTATCACTAGACCAGACCTTTCTTATGAGCAATATATCCATGTATCCAATTGCTTATATGATTATCTACACTTGGATATTACAAACACACCTCCAGCTCAGCATGTTCCAAACAATTTATGACCCCATCCTACCTCCCATATCTGGAACTATTCTCAGTGTTCTCCAACTCAATAAATATTATAACCGCCTCAGTAGCAGAACCCATAAACATAGGGAGTCATCCTTAACTCTTCTCTCCTCTTACCTGATACACAAATTGGTTATCAATCTATCATATATCACCATATAACATATAGTTTTCCTGCTAAAGAAAAATATGGCACATAGATCCATCCCTCACCATCTCACCTGATTCTCTCTACTTGTCACTTTTGCTCCCCCAGCTGCACCCTGTTTTGCAACTTCAGACATCTTTTAATTTATTCTTATTAACTAAGTGGCACTAATAATTGTTTTTAAAATTCATACTATAAATTAGTACACACTTAATAGTAAATTTTCCTCTAAAATTAGACCCTGCGTCCTCTCCCAAGAGACAACCACTCTTACTGGTATGTACTTCCAGAAATATTCTATACACATTCTAGCAGACACAGTGTAATAATACACAGAGGTATTATTAAAATGTAGATTTGATAATGTTGCTCACCTGAAAAAAATATATAGCACAGCCTTCCTACTGGTACTGGGATAAGCACTTTTAACAATGTTAAAAGTAATGTTCTGCATAACCTGTTTCCAAGCTCATTTCATACCAGTCTCTTCCCTCACTCACTCTACTCTAGTGACACTTGCCTTCCTTGACATTCTCCAATGCTCACTTCTCACCACTTGCAGTTCCCTCTGTGTAGACCTTCCCTTCATCTTTGTCTAGTTCACTTCTACTCTATCCTAGAAGGAAGGAGGTTTCCCTGGTGGCCAGATTAAGTTTAGTCCCCTGCTATATGTTTTAAATATCCTATACTTTTTTCTTTACAGTCCTTTTTCATAGTATAAAATTATATTATTTATATGAATATGACTGTACCATTAAGTAGCAGCTAGTAGTGTACTGTTTACCGCTAAATACTATACACTCTAAAGCGCCTAGCTCATACTGAGATGTCAAAAAAAAAAAAATCATTAAATGAATAAAATACTGCTAAAGCATGAAGCTGAACAAGGCAAAAGAATCCCTGTAAGTTAAGGCAGAAAACGGTCTCTCCTCATCAGTAAAACCTTTGGGGTTAAATTTATTTTGGATCTACATACCAAAATATCAAAAGAGGGCTGACAAAGTAACAACAAAGAATACAGAGATCCAGCTTCTCCTCTGCCTACAGAAATGCATATGCCTTAATACTGGCATTTAAGGCCTTTGTAACACATTGCCTCAAATGAAGTATCAGTATGTCTCCTATGTTCTCACAATACCCACATAAAACTATATGCTGATATTCAATTACACAAGATACTTTTCCTGATTTTAGCCTTTACTGATACTACCACTTTAACCAATCCTCAACCCTTCCACTAGCACTTCTCAACATTTCTCTAATTCTGAGAAAATTTTATTCATCTTTTAAGACCTGTATCAAATACCAAGTCCCTCTTATTGTTAACAATTTTATTGGTTTGAACAAATTACACTTTTTTCTTCATTCCCACATAGCATTTTACTTCGGCCTTAACCAAAACAGTACGGTTTATTTTCTGCCTCAAACTAGTTATTTATTTGTATACCTGCCCTCTTCACTACATACTATGGTCCTTAAAATAATTCTCTCTGCTTGTCACTTTGGCTCCTGTCTTTGCCACCCTACCCTGTCATTAACTGTATTATCTTACCTGTATTTCCCCACAGCTCTAGCCTAGTACTGCATTCACAGTAGACCCCACTAGACATTTAATGAATTAAATAATAATTAATAATGAAGCCACTGGAACTTCTGCTTTAAATGGTAATGACCAACATAGTAATAACCTATGCAACAATCCTTAGCTGGTATATGAAGAAGTTAAATGTATAAGAAACAAATGCAAACAGAGCTAAGAGGATGCTTAGCTTTCTTTGTTTTTATTCATAAAAAGTCTGAGATCCTGAATGAGAAGGAGCAAGTTATAACCTTCCTTATCTATGAAGGCTTAGCATTTAGCAAACTAGAGAACAATCAGACACAAAAATCAATTTCATGTCTATATACAAGCAATAACAATGTGGAAATAATACTGTTCACAATAAAAAATATCAAATATCTATGGAAAAATCTAATAAAAGATGTGTAAGACCTCTCCACAAGAAACAACAAAATACTACTCAGAAAAATTAAAAGGAAATTGAAATGAGGGATATAACATGTTCAAGAATTAGAAGAATCAATATTATAAAGATTTCCCTAAAACTGATTTACAGAAACAATTTAATCTCAATCAAAATCCCAGAATTTGTGTGTCTGCGAAGACTGGCAAGCTAATTCTAAAATGTATATGGATATGAAAAAGATCAAAGAGGACCAGGACAATCTTGAATAAGAACAATGTTGGAGGACTTTCTACTCAATTCAAGTACCAAGTAATAAAACTGTAAAAGGGCGAGAAAATAAAAACAATACTTACCTTTAGAAAGTGCAAGTGAATGATAGTAACCGCAAGCAACCTGTACTATCTGGATATCTGACAAACTTTTAATATTTCTAGAAAATAAAAAAAGAGCAAAATCAGTTAATTTCATTTAATAAATGGATCATGAATACTATTTATTAATGCCCTTTATTGACCACCTACTATGTGCAAGTAGTTTCCTACTGACCTAGTATTTCATGCTATTTTTTTATACAAATTCAATTTACCCAACTATTTATGCTAACATCAGTAAACAAAATCTAATGTGAAAAAATTAAGAGGTGTAATAAGAAAACACTTTGAAAAAGTATTAAGCAACGTACTAAGCTCACACCTCAAGGATTCCTCAAGTGTTTTTCTAATTCAGATGTTCTACCAAAATAAAAAAAAAAAATCTTTAGCTTAAAGTGTGAAACCTGGCAATTTATTTGTAAAACAAATTTACATGAACTAATTTGTCTAAAATTGGTGTCTGGCTTCATTTAATACATGTTCTCTATAAAGCTCCTTAAGAATCAACAGATTCCTATCATGTGGTGCTACCAAATCACAAATTATGAAACCTATTCCTTTTGAACTATCCTTTACCTCTGCATCTAAATCAGTGATATTAAACAATTCTTTACGAGAGAAATTTACTCAAGTCAAGTTTATTGTGATCACTGATGGTCAGTTATATTTCTACCATCTTGCATTTTTTCCTTATATTTTTACAGTTTCTACCACCCTATCCCAATTTCTAAATTTTCCTTAACTGTAACATAATTCTAAAGGCTAATTTTTAAAGCCTTACAAAAATCAAGTAACTTTTTACACCAATCACCCCAGGTGTTTCTTTTGCATTTCCCCTTCTCCTGGTCATTCTGTTTTCCTGAATGAATGTTTTCAAGATAAAAAGGGGGGAGGAAACATAATATGTTTCTTATTTCCCTTTACCTGATACTGCCACCTGACCTGATTCTGCCATATGAGAGTCCGGAGCAAGTTCTGACCAGAGTGTCGATACCCATGATTTTCGGGAGGCAGCTTCAGCAAATCAAATTTTGAGCAGGAGAAAGGAGAGTTACTCTAATTCCATACTGTTGTACTAAAAATATTTTTATTTAGTGGATTTATGTTCTTAATTAGAAAACCTGAGGGTTGCACTGCTATAAGTTAGCATAATCCAGTAAGTTAGCAGGATCCAATGCACCTTCAGATTTTCAAATGCAGCAAAATGGCATTTTTCTGCAATTAGCAAAATCAAACACTAGCAACGCAAAAACAGGAATAAAAAAATAAATGGATTTGTTCAATTGTGAAGTTATTGAACATTTACTTTTACTGTTTATGTATATCAGGCACATGATACACTGACCAGTGAACTATATTAGGTATTTTTAAAATTATATTGTTTATAAAAATCTGTTCCAGGTATCAAGTCCAAATAAAACACTTCAAATATTATACTCTCATAGCATCTTAATGTTTTTTTTCCTTCACAGCATTTATCACTGTTAATTACTAGTGTACTTATTCATTTAATTATTACTAGTGTACTCTGCTCAACAATAAGCTCTGGAAAGGCAGATTATATGTCTTATATCCATAGAATTCCAGCACTCACCACAGTGCCTGGCAAGAAGCATGTATTGAATACACTGTTAAAGGATAAGTGAGTTTGCAAAGTCTTTAAGACTGTAGTATTAAACCATTCATAAAGTCTGCCCCAAAACTTCTAAAGCAATTTACACTTGGTGACTTCCACATTTCCAAAATTATTGTAAGGCTTGGAATACAACATAAATGTTAATTTCATTAGCCATGTCTGCAACAGTGACAAGGAAAGATAATCTACTGTGGCATTATTGTGTATGGGCGCCTGTGTGACTCAGTTAAGTGTCTGACTTCAGCTCAGGTCATGATCACAAGGTTCGTGAGTTTGAGCCCCACATGGGGCTCTCTACTTTCAGTGTGGGAGCCCAATTTGGATCTTCTGTCTCCCCCTCTCTCTATCCCTCCCCTGCTCTCGTGCACTCATTCTCCCTCTCTCTCAAAAACAAACATTAAAGAAAAAAAAAGAAAAAAGAAAAATTTACACTAACAACCAATCTAATCTCCACCATTAAAAAAATATTTTTTCTTTTTAATCTAAAATTGCAATATATGTTTAAAACTGAGTGAAATCTAGAAAATAAATTTTACTTTTGACCAAGCTAATAAGTCAAACATTTTTAATTAGTTCTTATAAAGAAATCACTATTTTCACAAGGATCATATTACACCACTGTTATTCTTTTTATTGCATATGTCCAAGAAACAGAACTTTTAAAATTAAACTACAACTTAATGGCCAATAATAATGTTTCTAAATGCTGTGTGGAAAAATATATATTTCCACTCATACCAAATTAACAGACAGTAAAATTAGGCTTAATTTTTTAATAAGGGTATAACATATATCCTACATTAAAAAAAAAACTAGGCAGAAAGCAGAGACCAGCATCGGTACAGAATAATTTCAGTCTTTCCCCAAGAAGTAGTGATTTCAAAATAAAATAAAATTAGAAGCAGGAAAAGATCATTAAAGTAGTAAAAATTTCAAATGTAATCTATTATTAATTTTATACTCTTCTTTCATTTTAAAGTGTTGCTTTAAATATTCTTATCAATTTTGCATTAGAATTGATTTTGTTCTCAAGGAAGTACAGCCTAATGTGAATAGGCTTTTCTGATCATTCTTATAAAAATTAAACACTAATTTTAAAAATCTATTTACATACAGTTGAGTTTTCTCCGATCTTCTATATGTTTTATTCAAAATGAATGAGAAATTTATGAAGCTGGCTGATATCTCTAAGCATACAGACAAGGACTTGCATCTAAAAATGATTTGGCTCCCAGAAAAAATAAAATAAAAATTTGGTACCAAAATTAAAAAAAAAAATCACTGGCAGTCTTTCACAAAAATGTATTTCTACTATGTCGTATACTGATTTGATTTCAAACCTATTTATGACAAAAATGAAACTATTATTAAAAGTAAAGATGTGATATAAAGATGAAGTAAGTTGTCAGGATGTCATCATCTCATCTGCTCTGGATGAACTCAGTGACTTAGCTGCTGAGGGGTGATCCCCACTGGGGGCTGAACAATAAAAACACATCAAGAAAAACTATAGCAATATAACATTTAGACTATAAATACTGAGAGTTTGTGAGGATTACTGCAGAGTCTTAGGTCTTGGCAAGTCTACTCTTTGCTGATCTAAGCAGTTCTCCAAGGACCTGAGGTCAATTAGCTCCAGCCATAGTAAATGAAACTTTTTTTTAGTTTCTTTATTTATTTTGAGATAGAAAGAATATGAGCAGGGGAGGGGCACTGACAGAGGGAGGGAGAGGGAGGGAGAGGGAGGGAGAGGGAGGGAGAGGGAGGGAGAGAGAGAGAGAGAACCCCAATTAAGTTCTACACTGTCAGTGCAGAGTCCAATGCAGGGCTTGGACCCATGAACTGAGAGATCATGACCTGAGCTGAAACCAGGAGACAGATGCTTAACTGACTGAGCCACTCAGGTACCCCCATAGTAAAGAAGACTTTTTAACCCTCAGTGGTAAAAACCAAGCAGCAGCCTTGAGAAAAGGATGCCCTCACCAGTCAATACTTGCTAGGTGCATCCTTCCCTAGCAACATGCTCTAATAAAACAGAGGACTTTTATATTTGTGCTGGCAGGAGGACATCAGGTCTCAGTTGGCTAAGCCATCTCTCCCTAGTACCAAGTCATATGAAAGTATATCTCAGCTAAATTTGATCTTTATTACTATCATCTCCTCTTGCTTGAAACAATAGTGTGATTTACCTATCATTGGTTGGAGTATGTTAATTTATTTACTGGCTTAATAAGAGACATTATCTCATATGCTACTGGCTTGTGTAATCCCTGCAATAAACTGGTGTTACATAGTTAAATAATAAACTGCTGGCAAAGACAAACTCAGCCTCTGAGCATGATTTGCCTCAAAACAAAGCACAATTAAATACTAAACTGGCCATTAACACAGGAGAATATCAGTAAAAACTATGTATATATCATAACAAATCAGATCAGTCCATTGAAAACTGAGTAGGCTGAACAGGAAAAATGACTTAACAAAGAGCTTAAAGTTAATATACATGTTTAGCAAATATAAAAACATACAAGTTTAAACCAAAAAACTCACAAAAGATCTCTTTCAGGTCCCTATCCATGTTCATAAAATAATAAAGTCACAAATACAGAATTTATTATAGGGCATTGTTCAAATAAACTCATACAATAACATTCTCTACTTAATTACCTTTCTTTCCATTTAGTAAGAATCTATGGATTACTGCCTGAAATCCCCTCTACTAGAAGTGAATAGCAACAAAAATTTAAATATGGTTTTAAGAAACCAATAAGTATAAGATATTAGAAAGCTTGGATAAAAACCTTGGTTTTGAGAATGCTGACTTAGAAAATCAAACGTAAGAACCTTTTCAATCCTAAATACACACAACTTAAAAACTTAAATTAAAAATCCCATTCTACAACAATTATTTACGGGAGGAAATGAAAGCAATAGAAGATATGACAAATGTGAGGTCACTATGTTTCTATGAATGCTTTGTATTATTACATAGCTAATAGCCATTTGGTTGCAAATTTCTGAAATAAATCTAAACTGAAATGACTAAAAGAATTCAATTTACTTACCTTAAGAAAAAAATTTTCTCTGAAGAGGACTATCATTAAAAGATATTAAAAGCGTAATAATAGTTGTGTTTGTTATTTAATTGTTAAAACAGAAGAAAGAAATGGAGGGCCACCTGGGTAGCTTAGTGGGTTAAGCATCAGACTTCAGCTCAGGTCATGAGGAGAAGGAGGAGGAGAAAAATAATAATAAAGGGGAAGAAATCTGGGGAGTTTTGTGGAACTTAGTTACAAAGTCAATCAAGAAAATATGTGAATATGATGTATCCAAAAGTCTCAAAGGACAGTTCACTACTAGAACAATTACAAAATTTAAAGATCAAAACAAAACCACTTTTAACAAATTAAAACAATCAAAATAAGACAAAACCACTTTTAATAAATTAAAACAAACTAAACACTTTAGATACTTTTAAGTTTTTCAATAAACATATACACATGAGGAATTACCAGCTTACTGAAGGAACAAGCTACCTTTCGTACTTAAAAAAAAAAAAAAAAACAACCTCATTTCTAACAGTAAGTTTCTATTCTGAAATATATTAGTTCCCACGTTCCATTTTCTTATCCTAGTAAGTTCTATCCTACTTCATAAACCAAAACAAACATTGTCAATGTTAAATAGATAAATAAACAAAATATCTAAATGTGTGTAAACTAATGCTACCTAGAATAAATCTAAAATTTAGTTTAATACCTTATTTCTCTGGAGAATTCTCTTTTGTCCCTATAACTATTACTAGGAAGAAAGAACAAGAGTTTAAGGAAGCAAGAATTTGTATAATATAAAAAACAAAGCGTGAGTTAATGTATTACTTATGTATTAAAAACAAATTGGATACTTTCTTTAAATCTCTGTATTTTTACCTAAATATGTTCATACTCTTACAATTTTTAAAATTAAAACAATGGCTGTGCCTTATGTAAATCTCTAAGAATACATTAATGAGGCATTTATTTTTTAATTTTGAAATAATTCAATGATGAATTAGTGGTTGACATAAGCTGTGGCCACTGTTTTGTAAAAAGTGGAAAGTGACTGAATTCTTTCTACACTAAGCATGTGGGACTTCTATATTCAATAAAAACAGAGACTTAAAAAAAAACAAGACAAAGAAACAAGCAATCGTTTCTTGGGGTACTTAAGATAGTACAATCATAGTTTAAATTAGCCTAAATCACTCTAAAATTTTAGTAAGAAAATGTTTATAATAAAGTACATATTCCACATCTCTTATTTTTACAAACATAAATAATTTAGGAGAAAATAATATTAAAAAAAATAGCACTCAGCCCAAATTAGAGGCAAGAACCTACCTGGTAAACTCCTTAAGAACTCAAAAGGGAGAAATAATTAGGTGTCAACTCTTACATACCCACAGTAAGCAGAATAATTTAGATAACAAATGTATTATAAAAGAGTGTTAAAGACCTCTTTTTGGTCACCTTTGTTACCTGGGTACTCTGATACATTCCTCTGATCCTAGCAGGCCAAGCTGTCCATCAGAATCGAGACCCCAAGCATACACCTGGCCTTTGTCATTTAGTGCTAATGTATGAGCTTCTCCACATGAAACAGCTACGATATTTTGAGCATCCAGGGCAACAACCTGCTCTACAGAAATCAAGAAGAGAAATATTACATTCTAGTTTTGAACTACCAATGAGAATAAAACACAGACTTCATCTTGTACAAAAAAGCTTAAGATAATGATAAAATACAGACTAAGTGTAACACTAGTTATTCTGAAAAATTTAACAAGTATGTGCTACATAAAATTCTCATTGAGGTAAATACAGATATACATCCTTAAGGATAAGCAATTCAAAATATTAAGTGACTTGAACATTTTGGGGAACAAGTTTAAGGTTTATAAAATTACTCTCAGAAAGTTACTCTTCATTCAAAGCCATTGCCAATAACAGCTGATAAGGGAATCATTTAAATATCCAGAACTATTTAATAATAAAATCAGAATTGACATACACTATGAAGTGATTCTGAAATTAATAAAATAATCTGAATTGGCAATTTCTGATAGAAAAGCACATTCTTTACAGATCTCATAAATAATGCATCTACTAGAAATGCTGAGGAGGGACTTGAAAGGCAATGTAACCATAACAAATAGGTTTTAGTTTATGGACTGCCATTTTTAACATCAAAGATATAAAAATCCATATGTGGTTAAAATGCGTTCAAGTTTCAAACCAGAAATTAATTTAAAATATTGGTCCTTCACATCCAGATGGCANAGAGACTCTTGAATGCTGAGAACAAACTGAGGGCTGATGGGTATGGGGGGGAAGGGGAGGATGGGCATGGGGGAGGGCACTTGTTGAGATGAGCACTGGGTGTTATATGGAAACCAACTTGACAATAAACTATTTGTAAATAAATAAATAAATAAAATAAAATATTGGTCCTTCATAAGATTGTCAGTAACAAACAAGAAACTGAAATTGTTTCCTTAGTCTCCTTAGGACGTGTAATGTCTACCAGTTTTTTACTAGTACTATTACATGTGCTTTTAAGATGTCATTTAAAATGAACTTTTTTTTTTAGCTTAATAAGAAAGATGTAATTTCTGTCTTCAATAAATCTAACGTTCATATTGAAAAGTTGTTAACTGAACCAATCAGGGTTTCTTCTGAAGCACACTTTAGCTCAGTGTACAAATGCAACTATTCAATAAAGAAACTAACTGCACCAAGAATGTTTAAATTCCTATGTTTAGAGAAATTCAAATTTTAACTGGATTACTACTCTGCCATTTTGGGATGGGAGGTTAGCCCTATATAGCCTCTAGAATCTTTATAACTCTAATGATATGTTATTTAAAGTACTTACCTTAAAGTACTTAGTTAATAACTCGTGAAACTGGTGAACAGTATGTAGAAGTTCATCATACTAACCTTTTCCTTTTTGTATATATTTTGTATATACATTTTTATGAAATTATATTGTAGGAAAATATAAAACAAGAATCAAAAAGAACAAGATATAACACAGTCTACCACACCCCCAAAAAAAAACATCAAGAAAAGGACTTACAGGTATGACATCATTTGTTTACATCAAACCATTATCATAAATCTTAATTATGAAGAAAGAAGTAAAACACTCAAAAGACCTTTTCTCTTTCACAGAGGTCCAAGAAATAAGTCAATGTCTCTCCAAGAGAATCCTCAAAGGAAATATAGTAAAGAGCAGAAAATGACAATATGACAAGGCAAATTAATAAGACCGGTTGGTTCAATAGCAAATGAAGAGTACTAAACAGACAGCAATAGCTGTAAAATCAAAGGCATCAAAACCCAAGAAACAAAGAAGAAACAATCATTCATACAAAACTCTAGTATTTACTGTATACCTCTTATGCTCCAAACACTGGAGACACAAGGAGATTAAAACAGATTTCTAGCCCTCAAAGAGTTTACAGTCTACAGAAAAACAGATAAGGATTGTAATTAAATTCTAAGATAAAGATATACAAATGGCACCATGGGAACATGAGACACTTTTTAAAGCCTTAAAATATACTAGGAAGAATTCTGGAAAACAGTAACACTTAACACTGAATCCTGAGCTGAGAAAAAGGAAGAGATTCCATGTAGCCATTTGAGAAAATTCTTTTAAAAAAAAATTTTTTTTTAATGTTTATTTATTATTGAGAGACAGAGCATGAGCATGGGAGGGGCAGAGAGAGAGAAGACAATCCAAAGCAGGCTCCAGGCTCTTAGCTGTCAGCACAGAGCCCAACATGGGGCTTAAACCCACAAACCACAAGATCATGACCTGAGCATAAGTTGGACACTCAACCGACTGAGACACCCAGGCGCCCCCATTTGAGAAAATTCTTATAGCAAAACTAACTAAAAGCAAAGTGAAAAGACTAGTAAGAAAAACAGGGAAACATCTTATTCATACTCCAAAGAATTGATCTCCCCAATTTTTAAAAACTTAGTTGGAGGGGAAAAAAAGAGTGAAAAATAGACAAAAGATGTCAACTGATAGTTCACAGAAAAAAAAAATGGCCCTTAATCATTGAAAAGATGAAAAGATGCTCAACTACATTGCTGAGAGAAATGCAAATCCAAACTACATAGAGAAGCCAGGAATATGTCCACTTAGAAAATTTATAAAACTATAATTCATGACTTATGATTTTATATTTTTCCATATGGGTTAACCTTCAAGTATAAATGTTTATATTCTCCCACAAAATGGGAGAAAATATTTGCAAAAAATTATCTAATAAAGGACTATTATTCAAAATATATAGAAGACTCTTAAAACTCAACAATAAGAAAAACAACTCATTTTAAAAAATAGGAAAAAGAACTGAACAGATACCTCACCAAGGAAGATCTACAGATGGCAAGTAAGCCTATGAAAGGATGTTCCTACATTTTGTCATCAGGGAATTGCAAATTAAAATGAGATACTACTATATACCTAGTAAAATGGCCCAAATCCAAAACACTGACAACATCAAATGCTGGAGAGGATAGAGAGCAACACAACCTCTCATTCATTGCTGGTGCATTGCTGGTGGGCATGCAAAATGATACAGTCACTTTGGAAGACAGGTTGGCAGTTTACTACAAAGCATACTCTTTCTTACATGATCCAGCAATCAAACTGTTTGATATTAACCCAAAGGATTTGAAAACTTAGGTTAACACAAAAATCTATACATAGATGTTTACAGCATCTTTATTCATAATTGCTAAAAGTTGGAAGCAACCAAAATGTCCTTTAATAGGTGAATAAACTGTGATACATCCAGATGATAGAATATTATTCAGCAATAAAAAGAAATAAGCTATCAAGTCATAAAACGACATGGAGGAAACTTAAACGCATATTACTAAGTAAAAGAAACCAGTCTGAAAAGGCTACAATTCATTCCAAACACATGTATGATTCCAAATACATAACCTTCTAGAAAAGGCAAAACTTTGAAGACAGTAAAAAGTTTAGTGGTTGCTAGAGGTAAGGGGGCAGGGAGAGATAAATAAGCAGACCATAGAGTATTTTTAGGTCAGTAAACAGAAGTAGCATGTATGATGTATCATTACTATTCTATACAACACTACATGTCATTACGCATCTGTCAAAACCCATAGACTGTTATACAACACAGAGTAAACCCTAATGAAACCATAGACTTCGGATGATATCAGTGTAGGTTCATTAATGGTGATCAATGTACACTGTGGTAAAGGCTGTGGATAGGGGAGGAGACTATGGTTGTGTGGGGATGGTGTATTTATTTGGCAACTCTCTACTTTCTGCTCAATTTTGCTGTGAACCTAAAACCACTCTAAAAATTTAAAAAATGCTTATAATAAAACTCACATAATTATTCATAAAAATTCTAAAGTTTGATAATAGTCTGTTGGGGGAAAAAAGGCACTCTCATATATAGATAAGTACAAAACAGCACCACTTTTATGAAGATGAATGCGGCAATACCTAACAAAACATATGCATTTACCTTCTGGACCTAGAAATTCCATTTCCAGGATATTATCCTACAGATACACCTAAGTACTGAAGGCTAATAGAATGTGCTGCTTTGGTACAGGATTATTTTGAGCTCAAGGACATTAAGAAGAAATAGATAAAAGAAAAGCTCTCTCCCCTCCCCCCAAGTACCTAAAAGACATAAATTTGTAAAGGTACTCACTCCCTCCCTCTCTACCAGGAAGGACAAAAGTTAATCACCAGAGACCACTCTAAACCCTTATCAGCTAAGAGATGGCACCACAAAAGCCTATATAACAAACTATCTTAATTAGCCCTTATCTTCCATTAGTCCACCCATCTATTTTCCTTTACCACAATTTGCCACCCCAGAAACTCAGTCATTTTTATTGTTACTTCTCTAAAAATTTACTGTTCTTTTCTTAAGATACAATGTAAGCCCATGTTCTATCAATCCTAAGTTACTCATCACTGAGTGCTCCCATAAGTAAGATTAATATATGTGTTAATAAACTTTTGTTTTTCTCTTGTCAAGCTGTCTTTTGTCTAGATAGGCCCCACTGGAGAACCCAGGGCACTAGCGTACAAATACAAATACATATGTGTGTGTGTATGTGTGTGTGAGAGAGAGAGAGAGAGAGAACACGTATATTTATGTATATTTGCAGCACTGTATAGTGTAAGACTGGAAGTATGCCAAGTATCCATCGATAAAAGTTTCCATCTACACATTGGAATACTATGCTCTACCAAAAAAAAAAAAAAAAACCACAATAATAATAATAACAAGGAAACTACATAATGACATAGAAAGATCTCAAGGCTATATTGGCAAAGAGAAAACAGTATCAAGATGTGGAATATGATACGATTTGCTACTTTTTGTGTAAGAGGTAAGAATAAGAACACATATTCATACTTGCTTATATCTACATAAAGAAACTCTGAAAAGATATATAAAAAAACTAATAAACATATACAGGTGATGCAGGCAGGGGGGAAACACAGAAGTCAGATATAAGAGCAAAAGTTCTCAATGTGTATTTATATCACCTTGATTTTTGAACCATGTGAATATATTAGTCTATTCCAAACAAAACCCAAAATTTAACTTTACAAATTAAAAAGAACATTAGAGAGAATAATTAAAGCCATGTATTGAAACCAATGTTTTCATTTTAAAACTGACTTAAACTCTTTAATTTTTTTCTACACACTAAAAACTCAAGGCAAATAATCTTGGTTCTTTCGGAATTTTAGCGCCATCAAATTACTGAGATACCTACTCTGAGAATGGATAAATGCTTCAAAAATACATTATTAAAGAAGCATAATAACACAGTTATTGTCCTGGGAAAAGCATTAAATACAGGATTCTCAGACAACAAATACACAAAACTCCTAGCTTCCCTGTACAAATTTTTTTATTTACTCGGTTTTTCCAAATGGCTAATCAAAACGAATAGTCTCAGCCACACCCCACCCCTAGTCTGCTAGAAAGTCAGATCAGTAGCATACTGAGACATTTCACATCTAATGAAATTAGATGGCTGAATGCTCAAGAGTCAATGATAAGCAAGACTGAAGGAAGAATAAATGAACCTAGCAAAAAAATATATTTTTTGTTTCCCTAAAAGCCTAACTCAATGATGCCGTGTGAGAAAAAAAAATTCATACCAAACACAACAGCTAACACTTATTATTTACTATGTACCAGGTACTGTGCTATTAAGTTTTAATCACCAAATTACATTTGCCTTTCAAGGCTAAGTTAACACAGAAAGGGGAGGAGTAAGTGGGGATTAAATTCACTTCAACTAAAGTATGAATATATAAGGAAGAGGACAGACACAAAAAAACAAAAACTTCCCAAGCAAGCCCATTGAACAGTTGATTTCTTTGATAAAGAAGGACTACAAGATACTGGAATTATGAACATATGACGCTAAACTTGATGGAAGAGTTTTAATAACAGCACATGACCATTACAGTCGATTATAGCTCAGAAAATAAGGTGTCACTTTAAAAATATGTAAAACAGGGGCGCCTGGGTGGCTTAGTCGGTTAAGCGTCCGACTTTCGTTTAGGTCATGATCTCGCGGTTCGTGGGTTCGAGCCCCGCGTCGGGCTCTGTGCTGACTGCCAGCTCAGAGCCTGGAGCCTGCTTCAGTCTGTGTCTCCCTCTCTCTCTGATCCTCCCCTGCTCACGCTGTCTCTCTCTCTCTCCTAGAAATAAATAAAACATTAAAAAAAATTTTTTTTTAAAAATATGTAAAACAGACAAAACATGTGGTATATGTTGTTGGTCATAATATTCTTTCCACCATTTTTATGCTTCAAAATGCTCACATAAAAGAATTTGAGGAAAGTAACCCTGTTCATATCAGCATTTATGGCTCATGAGAACATTTAGTTTTAGGAGGCACAAAAGGACAAAGAAAACATTAAGTGGTGGAGACTGCCTTGGGAAAGAAATAATATACTTCTCAGAGACAGGAGCAAAAACAAAAGATACAGAACAAGAGGCATGTAACGTATCCATCTTGTGGTCCTTCTTATACTTACATTGTTAAAATGCAGTATTTTTGAAAACTAATGGTACATCATTTTACTAACAAAGAAAAGACCATTATCTTTGCTCCATATGTGCGAATACAGTCATTTTTAGACTTACAAAAACCAATTAAAATGTTCAACCCAATGACAGTTTTAATTTTTACATCAACTATTTTCTCTCAATTACTTCTGGATACAGATCTGATATCAGCATTTATTCATAAACTCCATCAAATAAATTCTGTTGCAAATATTGTAAAAGAAGAAAGAATACTGCTGCACATCCTTTTAGCAAGGAGGATAGGTCCAGGTTCTTGGCTGCAAAATGTTATATGATAAAATCGTTTCTCTTGAAAAACTAACTTATTTCCTTTGAGACCTAAGAAATATACTCATCACTTCTTGAGTTTGTAAAAATTCATGTAGAATATCATCTCCAGACTCACTGTTTAAGAGTTCACTTGTACAATGATGATACCTACATTCACCTTCTGATTTGCCTAATTTATTGTGAAACATCTTCCTCTGTCAATTTTCTTTTGTCATTATGGATAGAAAATGAAAAATTTTGCATTCTCAATTTTGTATCTGTAGTCAATGAAAGTTACAAAAAGAAAAATAAAAGCTGGGGCTCCAGACTTCTTTTATCTCTTCTTAAAAGCTGGTGCAAAATTGTGCACAATGTATGAAGAAAACGTATGTTAAATATTGAGAATTTCACTGCACCATCCTTCTAGGGAACCTCATCATTGTTCCATTTACCATCTTTGTTTATTTTAGTCTACCTGAGAATACAATCAATTCTCGTTGTTGGCAATAGTTATGTTCTATAAAGGCACCACAAATACTTATTCAGCAAATATGGAAACACTGCCCCTAGGGAAAATACAGGATTAGGCTCCTAAGCAAATATGGAAACACTGCCCCTAGGGAAAATACAGGATTAGGCTCCTAAAAAGCTCTGATAACATTTTCATAAACTGATCAACACATAAACCTTGTTTTATTATGTGTTTCTGCTTAAAGACATCTTATAATACATACTGTTGGGGGCGCCTGGGTGGCTCAGTCGGTTAAGCATCCAACTCTGGCTCTGGTCATGACCTCACGGTTCGTGGGTTAGAGCCCTGCATCGGGCTCTGTGCTGACAGCTAGCTCAGAGCCTGGAGTTTGTTTCGGATTCTGTGTCTCCCTCTTTCCTGACCCTCCCCTACTCATGCTGTCTCTCTCTCAGAAATAAATAATAGATTTTAAAAATTTTTATTAAAAAAATAATAATACATACTGTTGATTCACTAACATTGAATTTATAGCCAACAGCACTCTAACTTATGCCTGAATGTATTATCTAGTAGGGCATATCATAGCCTTCTTGTGCTTAGGAACACTAGACAGCACTTCAGTATTATGCTCAGAGGCCATTTTAAACAGTGAAATGACCAACAAAAGTACAAAAATGTAGTAAATATACTGCAAAAGGATAGCTGTTTACAATATGAGAGCTGAAACAAGAAGGCAGTGCACAGCTTTGCTGAATGTCAGCTGGGAATGTGCACATCAGGAGACCCATTTTGTAGCAATGCATATGTGCATGTCCAGGAATGACCATAAAATGCCTCATGAGTATTAACTATGACCTAGGCTGATTTAATAACAGTACACATACACACTTCTTCTTAGACAACCAATCACAAAATACACAAGATAGCCTATTAGGAGTCTTTGCTAACCAGGATATAAACCTGATAATCATCGATAATATGCTCTTAGAATCTTGTTAACAAAAAAAAAAAAACTTAACAGTAAAGAATATATTGTCTTCTCAAAAAAAACAAAAAAGGTATTGCCTTTTGGATCTAAAGGCAATACATACTACAGAAACACCATCAGTAACATATTCATAACTAGCATCTCTTAAAAACTACTTCTTACTCAAAATTCTAAAACAGCTAATTTGAAGGAAAATATAAACATTATCAGGTTACTGTGTATCCTCTTTCATCTATAGGTATCAAAACCTTGTTGTTACAGGATAATTTGTTTTCTCCCCAAAATGCATATGTTTAAGTTCTAATCTCCAGTACCTCAGAATGTGACTTTACTTGGAAACGGGGTCACTGAAGATATAATTAGTTAAGATGAGGTCATACGGGAGTAGGGTATGTCCCTAAATCCTCAAAAGGGGAAATGTGTTCACAATTACACAGGAAGAATAGCATATGAAGGAATGCCTGAGACTGACAGCAAACCACCAGAAGCTATGAGAAAGGCCTTATAGACTTTAGAAGGAAAGAACCCTGCTGCCACCTTGATCTTGGATTTCTAGCCTATAGACCTATGAGATAATACATTTCTGTTACTTAAGTCTCCCAGTTTGACGTATTTTCTTTGGCAGCCCTAGCAAATGAATACACTTTATGAATAAATAATTTTAGATTTAAAACTTTCCTGTCAATTTAGCCAAGTATTACCATCTCTGTTTTATAGGCAAACCACTGAAAGAAATAATTTTGAATAATTTAATCACAGATAAACTTGATTTTAAAATCTGGATAGATTGTAATTATATTATTTCCATGTCAAAAGATTAAAATAAATGGAAAAAAGTATTTAAAGAATTGGCAAAAGATAGTTTTCTAAACAATCTTTAAAATATAAGCCAAATTAAAAGCAATTTGGCAATATATATTTCATTTTTAAAAATTTTTTATGTTTATTTGAGAGAGAGACAGAGTGTGAGCAGAGGAGGGGCAGAGAGAGGGAGACACAGAATCTGAAGCAGGCTCCAGGCTCTGAGCTGTCAGCACAGAGCCCAACGTGGAGCCCGAACCCACAGACCATGAGATCATGACCTGAGCCAAAGTTGGACACTTAACTGACTTAGCCACCCAGGTACCCCTGTATTTCAATTTTCAACATGCATGCCACTGACCCAGAAACTTTTCTTTTAGGGATTTACTATAAAATAATGCTTACTGAATCACATTTTATACCTGGGAAAAAAACAACAATAATAGGTAGGTAAATAAATCATGGAACATCCATGTAATAGAAATTGATGCTTCTAACACTGGGAATTATAGCTAAGTGATGAATCACAAATTCTACTTCCACAACCAATATTACATTATATGTTAACTAACTAGAATTTAAATAAAAATTTGGAAAAAAAATTGATGTTTCTATTAAAAATAATGTACAATAACATGAAAAAAGAAATATATTAATGAAAAAGCAAAACCACAAAACTTTTGTGTATATATAGAATTATGCATTTTTATATAGATATATAAGATGAAAATATAAATAGAGGTAGTCATCTTTAGAATGTTGGGATAAAGTGGCTTCCACTTTTTAAATTATACATTTCTATAAAAAAAAAGATTACATGTATCATTTTGGTAATGAGAAAAACTAAAAGGATTTTCTTCCCGTACAGGTAACTCTTAACTTACAAATGACTCTAAACTTCACAGGAATAAATGTCTTTTGTTTCCCAAAATCAAAACTCTAAGGAAATAACCTGAAATGATAAAAGGAGTGGAAGTTATAGTCAGGTACTGTATACCTTTAAAACATGATATATAGTTAAATGCCCACATATATATCTTTCTTAGGCTTTCTGGAACAGATAAGAGAGCTAAACAAGCCACGAAGGATGGAGACAAATTTTTGACATCCAAATTTAAAACTCAAATGAATTTTTCTACAGAAAATGCTATAAAGGTCAGTTAAATATAATTACTGATAGACTATTATGCTTAAGTAGAATTATCTTAAAGATTAGTTTGAAAATCTACTTATGATTTCAGGCAATATTTTTATAAGCAAAGAAAAATTTAGTTTTCAAAAACACTATTCATTCATAAATCTGGGACTATCTGGTATAAAAGTATAATTACCAACTATGATCCAAGTCCACAATCATTTATTTTTTAATGTTTATCTTTTTTTGAGAGAGAGAGACAGAGCACAAGCAGGGTACGGACAGAGAGTGAGGGAGACACAGAATCCAAAGCAGACTCCAGGCTCTGAGCTGTCAACACCAGAGCCCTACACAGGGCTCAAACCCACAAACCATGAGATCATGACCCGAGCCAAAGTGAGACGCTTAACCAATTGAGCCACCCAGGCGTTCCCACAATTATTCTTAACCCTTAATGTGGTCAAGTTTAATGAAGTTCTACATATATTTAAAAGAAAGGAAGGAAGGAAGGGAAGAAGGAAGGAAGGGAAGAAGGGAGGGAGGGAGGAAGGACGGAAGGGAGGAAGGAAGGAAGGAAGTTAGGAAGGAAGGAAGGGAGGGAGGGAGGGAGAAGGAAAGAATGAATTCCAACAAAGGCTGAACGACTATCAATGTTTTATACAGGTAACAAAAACCTTTGTTGATGTTGTTCAAGTTATCAGGGTTAAAAACAATATTGTGGGGCACCTGGGTGGCTCAGGCGGTTAAGCATCCGACTTCAGCTCACATCATGATCTCGCCGTTCGTGGGTTTGAGCCCTTCATCAGGCTCTGTGCCGACAGCTAGCTCAGAGCCTGAAGCCTGCTTCGGATTCTGTGTCTCCCTCTCTCTCTGACCCTCCCCTGCTCATGCTGTCTCTCTTCTCTCAGAAATAAATAAAACATTAAAAAAAATTTAAAAACCCAATATTGTTATGAATAGCAACAAGCACAGCAATTTGATAACAATTAAAAAACTGAGGTCTGAAGGAATATACTTTGTTAAATAGCTAATTTAAAGAAGTACCATTTCAACTTCTTACTAAAAGTTTAATTCTATCAGAGTTTAAGTTTCAAAATCCTCTGTCCTACCATGCCTCATTAGTTGCTATAAATACAGGTTTCCTTTTCCCTTCTCTCCAAATAACTCAAAGTTCTAACTAGAGCAATAGAAAGCACACTTAAAAACCAACTCCAAAAATTTAAGGTTTGCAAGATACCACAAAATTTTAAAAAGTACTATATAATTTCATTCTTATTTAAAAATATATCATAAAGGGACACCTGGGTGGCTAAGTTGGTTAAGCATCTGACTTCAGTTCATGTCATGATCTCATGGCTCATGAGTTCAAGCCTGGAGCGTGCTTCAGATTCTGTGTCTCCCTTTCTCTCTGCCTCTCCCCTGCTCACACACACTCTCTCTCTTTCAAAAAATAAACAAACATTAAAATAAACAAATAAAATAAAAATATATCATACACAGCCGCATTGTATATATAAAGAATATACTGAAAAAAAACTAATTTGTCAATACTAGTTATCGAGAAGTAGCTTTTACTTCTTTTATTAATCAAACAACTATATGTATAGTTGATGCATTTTATGATTCTGACTTTTTAAAAAAATTTGTTTTTAAATATTTTTTGAGAGACAAAGCACAGGCACGGGAGGAACAGAGAGAAAGGGAGACACAGAATCCGAAGAAGGCTCCAAGCACTGAGCTGACAACATTGAGCTTGACATGGGGCTTGAGCCCACGAACCAAGAGATGACGACCTGGGCTGAAGTCAGACGCTTAACCAACTGAGCCACCCAGGCATCCCTATGATTCCTGACTTTTTAAAGATGAAGACATTAACCACCCAGAATTAGTGAACAGCCCCAATAAAAATTCATAGTGCTTTTTTTTCCTTTTAAGTAACCATATTGCTATTTTTGTTACAGAAATAATACCAAAAGGCTACTTTACTCAAGGTATATACTTCTCTTTTCTTAAAGTAAAATTATTTTTATTGACACTTTTTAAAGAATTCATAATATGATGCGTATAATAAAATATAAAACAAATCAAGAATTAAAGAAACAAAACTAAATGTCTAAACTAAATAAAAACTGAAAGTTAAATGAAAATGTTTATTCTCTAACATTAGTACTAATAGGAATTTGAAATGGCACAACCTGTAGTCACCAAAACATTTTGATGAGTTCCCTGATAAAATCTAAAGTAAACATAAAGTTATTTACATGTCTTGGTTGACCGCTCACAATAAAAAATTATCATAAAATCAGAGATATAACTAATTAGATTACAAAATTATTTACTATGGATATGTTTATAAGTTTATATCCCTTTTATGCATTCTATTACATACAGGTGTAGAGTTAACATACATAAGGAGCTTATTATGTGCCTGGCACTGTGTTAAATACTTTATTTAAACTCATTTAATCCTCCTAACACCATGAGGCAGGCGTACCATCATCCCTACTTCACAGATAAAGGCACTAAGACATAAACATTTCCCTATTTATTGAACTGCTATCCTTTTAACATTTAAATAGCTAGGTATTAATGTTTTAATAATTTATTTTCAAAATATACTTAAAATTTTGTGAATATTTAGGGCTCTTCTCATATTTAGGGCTTTAAAACATTTTTTTCTTTAGAAAAGTCCTTTCTGGATGTCTGGAAACCACTGCAATTAATTGCTTTGAAGAGAAAAGGAGAAGGTAAAATATAAAGACCCCAAAATAAATATATTATCAATCAAACAGTTGCTTTACTTTCTTTTTAAGATAAGCAAGAATGAACCTTTAGGATATATTACCAGAGTTTTTAATCTGTGTTTCCTTAGATTCTTCATTGGTATACGGGACACCCATTCATCATAGGGCCAATTACTTTAACTATATTTTCTTGATTTCTGTAGTCTTAATGCTGACATTTGGGGAACAGGAGGCTTACAGACCCCAGAAGAAAGGGCCCTTCCCAGGACGAGCTAATTCCTAAAGATAAGAACTTGCCTACTAGCACACTGGTGCAAACCAACTGGGCCAGTGTTTATACCACCAACTATCTCCTTATCTAACTCTCACACACCAAGCCAGTATCTCCCTTACCCTAAATCACCCTGGGGCCAGGGACCAGGAAACCAAGAAACAACCCTTTTAGCCAAAAGCCTGGAAGAATTAATAAAACTAGCCAATCCAAACTGTTTATTCTGCCCAGTCTTTATTCTTCCCAAGGAAACCTCAATAAAGGTCATAATCTAAGATGTCCTTATTCTCTTCTGCCTCATGACTATTCTAGTGTCCCCTACTATGGCTTTGTGGCATCTGACCCCCTCTCTCTAGGACCTGAATATAATAAACTTCTTCCAAGCCTCATTCTTGTTTCCTCTTATGGCCACACTTTACCATACCATATACACATGTATATTCTCACAATTTCAAGTTTTATAATTTTGGTTATAACACAGCTGATGGCCATCAAGCTCATTCAAAGAACCTAATTTTCTTCCCTTCCATGGTACATCCAATAAAATACACTGATCATGTGTTTATTCAACAACCCCCCGGTTCGTTCTTGTGTGTACCATAGTGTTGTCACTATAGTATTAAAGCTAAAGCATTAAAGGTTTCTACCCTTTAAAAACTGACAATGGTAAAGAAGGTTTTTATCCAAATAATTCCATACAACAGGAAGACAATAATGCAACTTAATTTATTGAATGCCAATAACTATGCTTAATACTGCACAAAATATTTGATTTCTTACAAGAATGAACACAATTTTGTAGGATCGTCCTTCAGCTGAGCAACATTCAAGAGACAGAAATGGAAATATACCAAAGAAAGAATAACCCAGAATTACCAAAAAGGAAAGACTGAAGCAGGGATATAAGTAGGAAAGCTACTGCCATAGTTTTTGCACAGATAATAATAGTCTAACTAGGAAAAAAAAAGAATTTTAGCTTGAGATAAGAGGAAGCTAAGGGTCTAAGAGTTTAAAATAACCAGCTCAAGGTCAACTATTTAGCCTTTTGGGGAAAAAAAAAGAAGAGAGAGGAGAGGAGAGGAGAGGAGGAAAGGAGAGGAGAGGGCAAGGCAAGGCAAGGCAAGGCAGAAGAATTACTAAAATATCAATCAGTAAGATTTGGCAACTGAGTCCATGTTCATGTTCTGGACTAGGAAGCAGACCCTAAAGGGAATCTAAGGTTTGAACCTAAGTGAATTCAAGAAACATTAATAAACAAATAAGAGTTGTTTTTGTAGTCTGTTTTGGAGAGATGGAAATAGCTAGCTTACAGTACAACTGTTTCCATTTAAAATGTTCCTCTTTTCTCCACATCTTTTAAGTTTTATAATTTCAGATACATGTATATGTCTTTCTTGATTTTCTTTTTCCTGCAGTCATGGTGCCCCCATGAATAAGATTAGTGCCCTTTCCCAAAGAGCTCCCTCACCCCTTTCTGCCATTTGAAAGCATAGTGAGAAAATGACCATTTATGAACCAAGAAGCTGATGCTTCCCAGACACTAAATCTGCTACCTTGATCTTAGACACTCTAGCCTAAAGAACCATGAGAAATATACATTTGTTATTTATTTAAGCCACTCAGACTATACTAATTTTATGGCAGTGATCTGAATGGACTAGGACATTTTCTAATTATTCATCATTGGAAATAAATGATAAATCTAACCTCTACCATATATATACTTCTTACAGGAACAAAAAAAGCATCTTTAATTCTTTTATTTTTCTGTATCGTTACATCTTTAAAGTCTGATGGTAAAGGAATCAAATTTATTTTATATTATGCTCCAATACAGCATTACCTCTAAGCATAACATACATTTTTTTGAAATTTTGACCTGATTTTTAAATATGAGCTCTAACGAGGTAATAGAACACTAAACGTAAAGAAAAGATGTATTTTCATGCCTGATGCAATGTCTTGGACATTAGATGGAAGGTACATTTGTTGAATAAATGCCTGAAGTTCTGTTATAAATGAAAAGATACGTATTGCCTATGTAAAGGCAAATATGGAAACAGCATATAACCCACTGCAGTATAAGGCAGACCTAAAGTTAAATTCCTACTCTAATATTCAGGGTATTTCTCTTTTAAGAAACATTTAGAACATTCACCACATGCCAGGCATTGTTCTTTTCACTTTTATGTGTTATCTCACTTAATCCTTACAACTACCCTAGTAATTTGATATGATTATCCTAACAGAAAAGAATACTTAGGTGCAAAAAAGGTTAAGCAGAAAGGCTAAGCAAGATGCCTAAGATAACACAGCTAAGAATTAAGAGTCAGAATTCAGAATTCGTATTCAAGCAGTCTAATTCCAGAGGCTACCCTTTAAAGAATAAATTAAAAAATAATATAGCATATTTACATTGTTTAAAAAAAAAAAGGTATGCAGTAGAAATCTAGGTCTACCATCCATGTCCTCTACCAACCTCCTTCTCAGCCCTTATCTTACCTCTACACCAAGGTAACCACTATTAGATGTATGTATTCTTTCAGGGCTTTTTAAAATAGATCTATACGCAAATACAAATGTACATTTTTTTCATCTTTTACCCAAAATACAGCTTTCTATACAATGTTCTATACCTTGCTCTTTTTATTTAACATATCTTAGAAATCTTTATGTATTGGTACACAAAAAATTCCTTTATTCTTTTCACAACTACATATTACAACACATTGATTGAATAGACAATTTTACCATTTCCCAATAGACAGTCACAAGGCTGTTTCTAATCTTCTGCTATTATTAACAATGTTGCAGTAATATGTCAATGTGTCATTTAGTACAGGCATAAACGAGTTATTAAAGCAAAAGCTATATTCTTGCACTTCTTGGATAAAAAGCATGTGATGTGTAATTTTAACACATAACAGCAAAATACCTTCATAGTGTTTACCGGTTTATACTAGCAACCTATGAACATTTGCTTACTGACAGCCTTGCCATTAACAGAGTATGTAACATCCCC
>NW_027532406.1:7401201-7476690 GCF_008692635.1 Crocuta crocuta | reverse complement strand
ACTTATTCACTGGGGATACATTTTGAGACTCAATGGATGCCATTTTGAAACTATGGATAATACTAAACCCTGCATATACTGTTTTTTCCTATACATACTTAAGATAATGTTTAAGTTATAAATTAGGCACAGTAAGAGATTAACAATAATAAAACAATTATAACATACTGCAATAAATGTGGTCTCTCCCTCTCTCAAAACATCTTATTGTAATGTACTCACCCTTCTGTGAATATGGGAGATGATAAAATGCCATGAAATGAAATGAAATGAAATGAGGTAGATGATGTAGGCACATAGCATTAGGCTACTACTGACCTCCTGATGTGATCCAGAACACCTGTTTCTGGGCCAGCAAATGACGGTGGGTTACTGAAATCTCAAAACGTGAAACCCTGGATGGGGGTTGAAGGGGCTACTATATCATCAAAGTTAAGGGGTTTTGCTAACCTGATATGTTAAAAAAAAAAAAAAAAAGGTACCTCAGTGTAGTATTTTGCATTTCTCTTACTATGAATGAGATTGAAAAGTATTCATTTAAGAGTCATTTGTGGGAAAAAAAAAAAAGAGTCATTTGTGTTTCCCTTTTTGTAAACTGCTTGTTCATATCCTGTGACCATATTGCTACTGGATTGTTTTCTTTTCATCTTGTCAATTTCTAGAACTGCTTTATATCTGGGAAAATAGCACGTTTTTATTGTAGAGTCATAAATATTTTCCCATTCGTCTTTTAACTTGTTTACAGTGATTTCTACCTAACAAAATTTTTTCATGTAGTTTACTTTTCTATGTGTCTTCATAATTTAGTCAGAAAGGCTTTCTTTACTCTAAAATAATAAATTTGTCCATGTTTTCTTTGAGCATATCTATCATTATAGTCTTTACACTTAAATATCTGATTCATTTAGAATTTATCCAAATACATACATGGCATGAGGCAGTAATCCAATTTTTTTTGTTCCCTAGATGATGCTCCTACTTATTCCAAGAGTTATATTGAATAGCCCCACTTGAATTTTTCCCCATTGATCTGAGGTGATTTGGGTCCACATCTGGGCTTTATATTGTTTTTGTGGTTTAATATGTATATGTGAGACAGTTTCAACTCTTAAGACTTTAAAATTAAAATGTTACTACCTAATTACATATTTCTGATTCTTTGGTTTTCCTGGGTGCTTTATTTTTTCCATATGAACTAGAGAATCTATTTACCTACTCCCCCACACCAAAAAAAACCGCTTGGTATTTTTATTACAATCACCTTAAATTGACAAATTAATTTTAGAGACAACTGACAGATTTGCTTAGGTTCAATATTCCTACCTACTAAAGTTGTTTCCATTTGTTTAAAATTTTTGCATTCCTCAGACTACTTTCAAGTCTTCTTCATATAGTCTTACACATTTCTTAGGTTATTCCTGGGTTATTTTGTCTTTCTCTTGCTATTATAAATGGTGTCTTTTCTTCCACTGTTGATATCTAATTGGTTCCTATTTCCATTACATTTTAATTTTGACTTTGAGCAAGTTATTTAGCCTTTTGAAGTTTTATTTCCCTCAACAGTAAGACTGTGCTAATATGTACTTTGCAGGGTGGTTTTAGGATTCTGGGATAACATATAAAGGATTTAACACAATGCATGGAACATAATGGTGGTTACCGTTACTACTTTTAAACATCAATATTCCAGTATCTAAATAACATATTCCAAATAATATTTCTCATTAAATTTCTCTCCAGTAATGAGGTTTGCCTCTTTCTTCTCCCTTTACGTTATCATACCAACCTCTAAAGTGTTCCCTTTCCTCCATATTTCCAGTTGCAGAGGCTTACTCTATTTCTCAATACAGTGCAGAAATAGACCTATGTTTAGATAGAGGTAACACCAATCTGTCAGGCTTTTACCTAATTATTCTACAGAAAATAAGTGTAGGTCCATGAAGTCCATTTCTGTTAGAAAACCTACTTATGCAATCTATAGGCGAGCAATACCTGAATCAGAAATCATAAAGTATACATTTGCTAAGTGATAAATACTTGGAACAAATTATGGAAAGCAATCTAAGCTCTACTTTTCTCATTGTGCCATTCTAAAATAAAATCTTCAAATAACTTATAGGGAAAGTAGCTAAACTTTGCTCCAATTGTTTTCAGATGCTCCTAATTCTGCTTGTCTTTTAGCCTTAGGCTACTCCTGTCCCATTCCCATTTTCATTTCCATTTCATAGAAGCAACAAACAGCTTTATCTCAGAGGACACATTTCTTAGGGGCTCTTGCCTAAATGCCAGCACATACACAATTTATAGTCACAATTATTTTATTTGTCACAATTATTTTAGCTATTAATGGAATAGCAACTTCTATGTGACTGCATCTTGTGACTTCAAAAATTTTGTTTCCAGTAAAACCTGGAAGGAAGCCATAAAGCATAATTAATAGGTTTGTGTCAGTTAAGCAAAAGTAAATTAGCCTACTAATAAAATTCAAATGGTCCGTGGCAAATAAATGGTTTAGTTTTACAAAGATGTTATATCACCAGGTACTTTAAACAGTCTACCAAAAAGATAAAAATTAAATATTGTTAACAGACTGTTAATTAATTGATAGAATGGAATCAGGGAGAATTTACAGTTGGAATGTTAGCCTACTTTGAAGAGGAAACAAAACTGGAAATAAAACATCTCATTCCTTTAGCGCTGATCTTTCTCCCCACTTAAAATAGTGAATTTTTCACTGATCACAGAATATGGTTACCAAATTCAAAACAAAATTCACTTCACCAAATCTTTTCTCTCCTCCTAAAACAGAACAATTAACATTCCTCCTCTTCCTGGATGCCCTATTTATATTAATTACTGATTCAAACCTAGGATCACACCTGGTTCTGCTCTTTACCTTACTGTTCACTTCTATTTGGTTACCATAGCCTATCCATTCTTTTAGCTTCCGTAATTTCTCGATCTAACTGCTCCCTTGCTGCCTTTTTTCCCCTAATGTTTGTTTATTTTTGAGAGAGAGAGAGAGAGAGAGAGAGAGAGAGAGAGAGAGCGCTCAAGCAGAAGAGGGGCAGAGAGAGAGAAGGGGACAGAGGGTCCAAAGTGGGCTCTGTGCTGAAAGCAGAGAGCCAGATGCAGGGCTCAAGCACAAGGAACTGTGAGATTAAGACCTGAGGGGAATTTGGACTCTTAACCCATTGAGTCACTCAAGCACCTCTCCCTTGTTGTTTTAAGGGGCCACCATTACAGCCTAACTGATTTCTTTACCTTCAAATTCTCTCCCCTCCTTTAGAAAAACCTGATAATTCTCATTACAAACTGTTGTGACCGAATCTCGAGTCTCCTGAGACCTCCAAGGAGCCAACACCGATGTAAGCACATAAGGGTCTTTATTACAAGCTCGAGCAGGGGCTCACCTGTATACCCGCGCAGCAGCAGCAAAGTGAAGCCTTGAACAACAGCGAGCAGGGTTTTTATGGGGTAAGGGACGGGGGTGTTACAGTGCACACGCTGTACATATTGCATCATCACATAAGCACCAATCCTAATTGTACAGTACCCTTAGTAACAGTTTTGACCATTCGGTGTCTGTGAGGCGTCCGTTACTTTTGGCGGGACCCAATCATGACCTTTGAGAATCCTTTGGAAATGACCAATTATGAGGTGAGCTCAAAGGGCCTATGTGGGGTTTAGGCAAGCAGTGAGTGAGTGGCTAGTTTGTACAGAGTAACTACCTGCAGTTCCCAGCCCTGACTCAGACCACAGGAATGTTACACATTTCTTTTGATTGGCTGATCTGAGGGAGGTTTCAGCTGAAGCTTTTCCTGGAACTAGAGCTACGTGCAGCCCGAGGTTGCTCTTAATGGAGGACTTAATTTCAGGCTCCTCAAAACTATGAGTGGATATACACCCAATTAAAACCCTAACTTGATTAATTCTAGAGTCTGACTCAATTTTACCCTTCTAACCTTCTTGCTCTTTATTCTCAGACATTTTAGTTAACTGGATTACGATTCCCTTAATAGATCTCCCATTTGTCTATTTCCATTTGAGGTGTGTTATCTATAAAGCACTCTTCATTCTTTCCTCCTTTAAATACTTTTATCCTTCCAGTTCATATGCTATCTTCCCTAGAGATTCACCTACAATCTATTCCATTCCAAATGGCTACACAGTACACAGTATTCTGTTCATGCCTCTTACAACACTTAGCACATTACATGCATTTCTATTTATTGCTGTACTTGTTTTATCTTCCTTTCTAGATCTTTAAATGATATTCGTCACATTATAGTCAAAAGCTTGTAAAATGAAAACATTTTTAAAACTTTCATTTACAAGTATCTTCTAGGGGCAGCTGGGTGGCTTAGTCAGTTAAGCGTCCGACTTCAGCTCAGGTCATGATCTCATAGTTCACGAGTTCGAGTCCGGCATCAGGCTTTGTGCTGACAGCTAGCTCAGAGCCTGGAGCCTGTCTTCGGATTCTGTGTCTCCCTCTCTCTCTGACCCTCCCCTGTTCATGCTGTCTCTATATCTCTATCAAAAATAAATAAAACATTTTTTAAAAATTTACAAATATTTCTTAAACATCAATTTTGTAGGGTGAGGCACGACTATGCTTACGTAACTTTTTTAAAATGCATTTGGTAATTGTTTTCTTCTAGATTTGCTAAAATTAAAGATGTTCTTTTTCCTGAAGAAATTAACAGAGATGCAAGGATTCTGTAAATTTGTGTGTGTGTGTGTGTGTGTGTGTGTGTATGACATAATTTGTCACAAAAATTTGGAAATAAAAGTCCAAGAAATAGAACACAAATTTGGTACATTTAAATGATTAAGTGTTAAATTATCATTAACAATATCCCTAAAACAATATTTTGAAACATGGGGAAATACTTATTATTATTCAATTATTACTGGGAAAAAAACTGAAATATAAGAACATACTTCCAGTCTGCAATCACAAACATATGAGTAAAGAAAAACTGTTAAATGACAATAGTCATCTATGCATGATAGTATTATGGTTGATTTTTATTTTCCTGTATTTTCAAATTCTCTACCAAGAATATGAAATACTTTTATAATTAATATACACTAAAAATGTGTTATTTCAGAAGAGCAGGGCATCTAGCAAAGGAATAAAATGTAACTAAGCTTAAATATTAATAGAGATAATTAGGTTATTTTAAAATAATGTGAAAAACACATTATTAAAGAACCCTAGAACATTTTCTTTAAGGTGAAGAAAAGCTAAACTAAATTTCTGCCATCCTAGAACTGAAGACAAAGATAATTACATGCAAATAAAATATTATGGTTTAAAGACTGAGCCACCAGTATTTAAGAAATTTCCCTTTTCTTTCCTTTTAACAGTGCGAGATCATGAGAAGGGGCAAGGGAGGAGGGAGGGGCAATGAGAAAAAGAGAGAGGATATCAATTTTAAGGAGGCTCCATGCATAACGTGGAACCTGACACAGGGCTTGAACTCACACCCGTGAGATCACAGCCTGAGCTGAAATCAAGAGTCAGACACTTAACCAAATGAGCCACCCAGGCGCCCACAAAACTTCCCTTTTTAATAACAACAACTCCAACTGGATACTTTTATATACAGCACAGGTTTTTCTTGCATGTAAAGTAACTATCACAATTAAGATGATTGTATATCTTAATAAATAATTATTGCCTTAATTCCATCAGCATGAAAAGAACCCACAGAAGCTGAAAGGAGATAAACCATGGGCTATTCAATGTGGTTTCTTCATCAACATTTCCTACTTTTCTACTCACTAACACAATCCTAGCACAAAAAAGCCCTGTAACAATATATGAATACACGTTCCCTATTAGATTTGCTTTAATACATATCTGATTAAAGATTATTCTTTAATATGTACCTGATATATACCCAAATACTTGATACGCTTTCTAGCCTAGGAAAACTAGTATCTATGAAGTGAGATTTAGGTGTTCAAAGCAACTATAAATACATGGAGTCTGTGAGAAATGAGCTTTAATAGTACTACACATTTGTATGACAGAGAAAAGAACCCTAATAATACTAAAGAGGTGACAGAAACTAGACCACTTAAGCTTTCGCCTGCCCAAACCATGAAATTGAAATCTACCATACTCTTGTTCTTTCAAGGAAAGTAAGTGGTTCACTCCCAGATAAAAACACCAGCATACCAAAAACAAAGAAAAAAAAATCAGTTCTAAATCCTTTAAAGAAGCCTCTATTTGTTAGGTTGCTCAGATTAGGCATCTACTTCTATTACTGCCTTCTATGTGGGATAAAGGTTCTATAAAGCATTCACCAAACCACCATATCCTACTTAGAGATGCATGGCAGACTTAATACAATATAATCCAAGTTCCAGTGTTGACACCAAATCAATCCCCTCTGGCAGTTACTATGGATCTTGGATAGTAGCACAGCATAGCATTAGACAACAAAGGGATATAGAATATGATACATAAAAGAAGAGAAAAGCCTGGGTGTTAACACAGTAGTTTGTTCAAATACTATTCATACCACACAAGGTTATAATGAAGTACCAAAGTGGTATTCACAATGCAAGCATCTTGGTAAAATAATGATTTCAATAAGCCATCAAATAAAATGGCAAAGAAACAAATTACGATTTGATCTGCCTCAAACAGAAAATATTACTGCAAATAACTCAAAACATAAGAACAATTTAGTGAATAAGATAGGAGACTGGTAGACTTAATTTTTCAGATTCAATTTATAGATGTTCACCAGTCACCTGCTGTTTTGACAAGTTACTTACCAACTTGTGCTGCCATTTCTCCGTAAATTTATCCCCTAAGATGAGGATAATTCTTGCAAATTGTGTCACAAGCATTTTGAAAGGAACCATGAGTTATTGTGTAATGCTCTTGAAATTCCTCAGATGTAGGGTCCTACACAAAGTAAAGTATTATTATACATCTCTCTAACAGTAGTCATCTGTTTGCATTATGATTTTTTCCCCTATCCTTGACACTGTGTTCTTGGGCACTAACCTTCCTCAAAGTAAAGTGTCGAAAGTAAGCCTCCATTCCTGACCCAAGTAATTACTTTTTTCAAGTCTTCCTATCATCCACATCTTTCTCAGCCTTAGAAGGTATCATGAAAATTAGGAGTTATAAAACATAATAAGCTTCTCTGGTATTATATGCTTTGGTTCAATAAGAAATATGTGGGATAATTTGTTATTTTTAATCTGCTCTTAAGTGAATAATTTTATTTCACATATTCATACATTTTCCTATGTTACTTTTTAAATTTCAACTATTATTTTAAGAAGTTCATTTATAGATTGATGTTTTATGAACAGAGAGAGCAAGTCAGAAAAATGAAGAAGCAAAAAGGCAAGCAGTAATTATTGCTATGTGACCAAAATGCTTTCACTGGACTGACTCAGCAGCAGAAATCACCATTTTGGAATACAATAAACAGAAATCAATGCTCATGATCTTCTGTAGAAGAGTTGAGCATAAGCTACAACAAATTTTATCATACTAATGAAAACTTTATCTTTTGCTGACTTTGCTAATCAAGTTAGTCTTCAGTTCAGGAATAAAATACATATAAACGAATTTTTAGTTTGTGTTGGCACGATATTGTATCTTGAAAACAGAACTCTCAACCTTCTTATACAGCTCCTAAAATGGCTTCTTTCTGAATTTATATATGGGAAGGGAGGAGATAATGAAACATGATATCTTCGTTGTACAACTTATAAAAGAGAAAAATTTTAAGGTTTTTTTTTTTTAAACCCTCAGAATTACATTAAAATGTTGATGGAAGCTAGTTTCCTCCTAGGTGAATATTCTTTTATCTTCTAAATATGGCAGGGTAAAACCTTTGTGGGATAAAGGTAAAACCACATGATTTAGCATGGTCCCTTAACATTTGCTAGCCTGTTAATTGTTAGTCTCTTAATCTCATTTTACTTCAGTTTCCTCATTTGTAAAATGGGGACCATGACACCTGCCCTAGATACCATACAAGATTGTTCTGAGGATTAAATGAGATAATCTAACTAAAAGAACTCTGTAAATCGCAAAAAAGCTATCAAAACAGTCATTTTTAAGAAAAGTGTATCACATTATTTACAAATTTATGGTCATGTAAGATTTAGTACTGCTTCTAACATGAAACAAATGGAAATAGATGTGCAAAATATTAGGACCATGGTTACCAAATAATACCTATGGTTGAATATACAGTGAATAAATGATCTTGTTAAGAAAAGTACATTTTCTATACTTTATCTTAAAATCTTCAGAAGTGAATTTGGAAGGAAATATAATAATAAAACAATTTATTTAGATGGACTATTCTAGCCTTCTAAAGATCAAATATATTTACCTGTTACCTCTGAATTAAGAAACTGAGAGCAAATAGCTAAAAAAAAAAAAAAGTTTTAAAAAATTCTTATGAAGGAAAAATACACACATGAAAGTGAAATAGATGTTCACTTCTCAGGAAATAATCAGATAGAGCTAGTAGTGATACCAAGGGATATACATACACGAGGGGACGGAAATGAACACGGACACAATCTGTACTCTTGGTATAATAAAGGAGATCAGTGAACCCTTCAGATGTGGTTCCTAAAATTTTCAGAATGAAAACCTCTCCCAAGAGGCCACAGGTCAAATCTACTTACTACACTGTAAGGCTGAGTCCTCCAGTAGGTTATGATAAATCTCAAGAATAGCTTATCCTTAATGAATGAAGCCACCTGCTTCTCTTTCACATATATTACAGAATATTTAGTATGCTTACTTACAAAGCCAGTCTCTACAAGGAAACAATTCCTAGCTCCCTTCTGTTTGCTTTCTTTCTGTCAGTTTAAAGCTCTGACAAAGTGAATTTTATTACATGGTCCTAGAAATTCAATCAGACTCTTTCAATTACCAGAAAACTTTAAAACCAATAAAATAAGAACACCTCACATTTTAATTCAGTCCTCAAACTCACAAATTAAAAAAAAAAAAAGTTGGAGAGGGAGTACATTCAAGTAATTAAAGAATTATACTCAAAGGAAATAATTTTAGCTAAAAAACATTAAAAGTTTCACTCAAAATACCTTAAATCAAAACTAAGGTAAAAAGAAAAGTCCCTATCAGAGTACCTACCTCCTTTTGACTTTCTCCTACCTCTGGAACCCAGATATACTTGAATGCATCACTGAACCTGGACTTCCAGGAAAAAACTTTTCTCAAGATAAGGATCCTCTCCTATAAAACTAAACTACTTCAGCTCCAGATTTATTTTCTGGTTATTTATGTGATCAACAGTTGAATTAAAATTAAGACTTTATTTTCTCCCAGAAATCTTTATCCCACAATGACATTTCCCATCAATTAAATTTCCTAGTTTCAAGGTATATATCATATCAACTTTCAATTCTTTCCAGCTATTTCATTTATGTATGTCTTAATTACCAACCCAGCCTCTTAATTTTTCAAAGACAAAGTTCATGCCTTTCATTTTTCTATTCCATAAATGTACCCTGGACAATGAGGCAATCCTAAACAGGTAATGTAAGTTAGGTAAACCCACCCTCCCAATTTTATATTACCAAATAATGCTTTCGAGATGAATCAATAGTGATATAAATGTCACAATGTAATCATCACAATGTCAACATGACCACAAAAAACCTCTTCTGGCTCGTTAAGTTTCCCAGAATCTTACCTACAGAATTAAAAGCTGCTAAAGACACACACTACTATTGCAAAGTATCTCCCCTTGTCCTGGACACAAAGCAGGTACTAAATAACATTTAAAAATTTTAAACTTTAGGGGGCGCCTGGGTGGCTTAGTCGGTTAAGCATCCGACTTTCGCTTAGGTCATGATCTCGCGGTTCGTGGGTTCGAGCCNCTCTCTCCTAGAAATAAATAAAAAACATTAAAAAAAAATTTAAAAATTTTAAACTTTAGTAAATTTCAGTAACTATATTAGCAATTTCTATGTGCTGGCTTTGTACTTTTTATCTGCCCTGCAGCCTCTCAGTAATTACTAAAGCAATACAGAGATATGTTCTAATATTTCTGTGGAGCATGTTAAGTATAAGAAAAGCAACAGCCCCCAAACCATGAAAATCTCAACTTGAGCCAGCATTTCAAGCTAAACAAAAAAGTTATAAAGAATCCATCTGCCTCTGAAGCAGTGATAACAAATACATAACAATAAATTACCACTCATGTCTACATGACAACCTCAATACCTAAAATTATGAAATTCTAATAAGATTCCAGAAAATATTCTTAGTGAGGTAGAATACAAGACTGCTGCCACTTTACCTTGAGTTCTGCGATGATTAAGCCTACTGTGTTAAGGATTACTACCATTCATCCAAAAGACTTACATTACAAATTAAGGCAGAAAGAAAAAGGTTAAGACCCTACCAACAAAGAAAGGATGAAAACTATACAGTATTTACAAGATAGAAAGGTGAGGCTTGGGATGCTGGTGAGATGATATGAAAGATGAATAATATGCCTTAATTAATATTTAATATCTTACTATTTTACACCTACATTAACCTCTCAAAAGTAGACTAACAACAGCAATCACTTAAATAATGAAGTGGTAAAGAAGAATAATCGCCATAGAAAATGCTTAAGTGCCATTATTGTTGAAGTTAAAAGAAGAATCTGTATATCAGTATAGCTGTGGTCTGTCTTATCTGAGTTTAACATCTTAAGAATTAACTTTTAATAATCATAATTGAGTCTTCAATTTTTTTCACAAGCTATCTATAGTTTTCAGTGTATAGAATGATCATAATTGGGAGCAAAATTCACATAACAATATTATTTCTAAGTGTGGTAATACCTTATTTTAAAATATGTACACATATTTAGGAAAAGAGAACATGAAATGTGACCAAATTCCTCGAAATTCTCATTACACTAAAAATTATTTTACATTTGGCTTACATGGCTCCTACAAAATCAGGACATATTATAGTCACAAAAATTTTAATAGCTGATGCTCCTACTTGAAAGTAGGAGATTAGGGGAATGAAAGACTCTTCAAACAAAGCCAAATAAAATTATGTATTTAAAATACTAGAGTAGGGAGAACAATAGAAAAATTAGGATGTATCTCAGGCAAGCTTTCATCTTATTTTTTCTCTCTGATGTATAGAAAACATAGTAAATTATGCATTTAAAAATCTGCCAAAGTGGCTGAATAGTACTTATTAAACAGGACCTATATTCTTTATATGCTCTATACCTATATATTCTATGCCAAAGAAAAACTGTATCCACACTTTTACATCACCACAATTATGTTGTGAAACCAAAACTTCATACAATAAGGGTTTATAACAGTAATAGTTTAAAAAAATAGAAACCACAAAATAAGTACTCAGAAGTATGCAAACATAAAGGATATATTTAACTCCTGGTCTGCTTTTAAAGTTTGACAAAACAATATGGGTTTAGGACTAGAGAAATTATTTGACATTTCAGACTTACAAGACAAAATTATTAGAAATAGCAAACAAAAAAGTTTTCAACTTACCTGGTTTCTTTCTGGATTTTTCATGACCTAGCTGTCCTAGATCATTACATCCACATGTGTATACTGTTCCATCATCCAGAACAAATACAGTATGTCTGAGCCCACATCCCACATCTCGGACCTTCTTATTTATAAAAAAGTCACTTTTTCTGGGCTCTAGTACAATTTCTTCGTCAATTCCACCTAAACCGAGCTGTCCAAAAGATGCATTTCCCCAGCACAACATGTTTGTAATTCTTCTGGTCTTCCAGTTTCAATAAAAAACTTCCGTCTGAAACACTGGAAAGTTGGAGGTATCCCTATGTCTGAGGAGATTAAAAAAAAAAAAAGTTAATATGACTTCAAAGGAAACATGATGTGTAATTGCTTTCAAGTGCTAGGCTACAATAATCACTATATAGTAAACATGAAATATATTTTATAATATGCTACATAAGTATCATTCAGTTTCAAAAACCAATCAGTTGTATTTTTAAAAATACAGCATACAGCAACATTTACAGAAAATATTTTACTCTTCATGATTCTTTGAGAAATTTAAAACACAGTGACTAGTTTTGACCTTTTGCTATCCCGTGATAAACTAATAAAAATATTAAGTACCTCAATGAAATTCATTTTAGCTTAACTTTAAATAATTTCATCCTGAGCAAGCTTATGTGTAATAAAAATAAAACCAATAATGGAAACTTTAAACCCCCCACAATTTAACTCATTATTCACATAATAGGCCCTGGAGAAAAGTATGGTTCTCTGTCAAACCTCAATCTCAAAGACCATCGCCTCTGACCTCACCACTTAATTTTAAAACTAAATCTACATACATAGTTACATACAAAAGAAAATACACAGTTTAAGTATAAAATCGTCTCCCCAACTCAACATTTTCTATTATCAGTGGTATAAGTATAAAATCCTCTCCCCAATTCAACATTTCCTATTATGAGTGGTAATCCTGACTGAAAAATATTTCCCCGGGACAATTTATATATATCCGTAACTCTGAAGCAAGTATTTGGAAATGGGAAAAACTGCAAATAATCCTAGCATTGACGATTTTTCAACAACAGAAATGGGGGCTGGGATATTGATAGTCTGGTGGCGAAATCTGTAGAACTTTCCAGTACACTTGTAAAGACACGGATATCAAAGAGTCCACTTCATCTAAACCCACACAGATTTTTAAACACATCGCGTTACTAAATCACACAATTACAGGAAGTCAGCTTTATTCCCGTCACCCACATTCCTTACACAGAACCTGAGAAGTTTCAAAACCCAACTTTCCTACGTTCGGGCTCGCAGTTGCCAAAGCTGTCCATTCCATGAACTATCCATTCAGAGAAGTTTCATCTCATTCTTTTGGGACACCGGAACTCGATAGTTCGCGAGAGTTCTGCATTGTCTAACCGTATTTTTTTTTTAAGAATAAAGGACAGAAAAATACCTCCGATTTCAGCGCACAAGGTTTAACTAGCCTTTTCTTTAAAAAAAAAAAAAAGTCAGAAGGAATGGAAAAGGCGTCCTCTCGCCAGCAACAGGTAGGGGAATGAGAAGCACTTTACTCCCATCATTCCCTGATCAGCTCAGAGGAACCAGGAGAGCGAAATCAACTGCACACACCCAACCCCGCGGGCCAACCAGTCAACTACGGCAGCCGCCGGCTCACAGCAGCCGCAGAGGCCAGCCGACCAGGCTCTGCACTTCGGCGGCCCTCAGTCCGAGGGAAGCCCTAGCTCAAGGAGGTGCGACATTCCAACCCCCCGGGCAGAGAGCACCGACACAGTCCTCGTCCCCTGCCCCCCACCCTGAGGAAGCGCTGAGAAAGCAGCCAGCGCCAGGCCGGCCTGTATCCGCCCTGCCCGGCCAGCCCCCTCCCTAACGCCGTCACACGCCCCCGAATCCACCGGGGCAACGACTCACCCAGCCCCTCAAGGCAGAGGAAGCCCAGGGCAACGGGGGGCGGCGCCACCCCAGAGAGCAAGACAAGCGCGGCAGCTAAGGCAGGTCTCCAGCTCTTGGACCCTCCTCCTTCACCCAGCGGCTGCGAACACCAGCGCTCCTCCAGAGTCGGTGCCGCTGCTCCGCTGCTACCCTCCCCGGCTTCTGTGAAACTTTACCGGGTACCTCGGAGAAAAGCAGCAGTCACCGCTGTCCAGTCCAGAGACAGCCGTCAGCGACCCGGATGGAGCGGGAGGGGAAGGACAGGAGGCAAGCGGGGCGGAGAGCGTAAGGGGTGGGGAGAGTTGGGGAAGAGACTGGGGAGGTGAAGGGAGAGGGGGAAGGTAGCTCGCGGGGAGGGAGGGGGAGGGGCAGGCCGGAAGTGAGCCATGGAGCACGCGCGCGAGCCCGCCCACTTCCCGGCCCGCGCGCCTGCGCCGGAATCCTCCCAGGGCCAATCGACCCTGGCGCTTGCGCAGTGTGTCTCTGCGTTGCTCTGAGAGAAAAATGTCGAATACAGAAGTTGGGGTTTGCGAAGGCGAGTTGGGGTGTTTGTCGTGTCTTGTAACAACGCTTCTGCGCTCAGGAGGGCCTTTTAGTGAAGAAAATCTCTTTCGTTTTCTGGTTTGGTTGTCTTTCTGCTGCTAGGTTCCAGTCTATTATTTCTGCCTTTTTCCAAGGAGAATTTGAAATATCCGATAAACATCACATATACCTAAAAAAGGCGGGTGAAGCCTTTTATTTTACCCTTACCCTCAACTGGAACTAATCTGAGGATGCCAGGTATGTTCGTAGCTATGACTGAACCTACTGGCATTAAATATCAGCAACACCAGTTCGGGCTCCTGGTGAAGTGATGGGTGCACTTTTCTGCACTCTCCCTGAAAGATAAACTTACAGAGAAGGGCTTCTACAGACAAAATTCAGCAGTGCATGTGACCAGAGTCCCTGCTTCATAAAAACGAAATCTGGCTTTTTTAAGGCAGTCTTCATAACAATCTCTTAAAAAGGAGGAAAAGTTGAAACAAGCCACAATAGAAATTTTGTGGGACTTTGCTAGAACCTGTAAATTTGGCGTGAAGTTGAATTCAGGAAGAATCCCACAATAAGCCATTTTTTTTATCTCATTCAAAAATATATTTCAGATTAGGAAGTGTCTGTGCTAGAGTATGTATATGCATTATTTTCTTAGGGCCACTACAACAAAATATCAATTGGATGGCTTAAAACAACAAATTTATTGTCTCATAGTTACAGAGCCCAGAAGTTACAAATCATTGTGGCAGCAGGATTAGTTCTCTCTTGATGTCTCAGAAGAGAATGTTTGCCATACGTTTTTAGCTTCTGGTGGTTGTTGACAATCCTTGGTATTTCTTGGTTTATAGATACATCACTCTAATCTCTGCCTCCATCTCTGCCAACACCATGGCGTTTTTCCTGGTGTGTTTGTGTCCAAATTTTCCTCTTATAAGGACCCCATTCATTGGGTTAAGGCCCACCCTGCTCCATTATGACCTATTTTTAACTGGATTACATCTGCAAAGACCCTCTTTCCAGATAAGGTCACATTTTCAGATGCTGGAATTTCGGATTTAAGCGTATCTCTTTGGAGGATCCAGTTCAACCCAACACAGTATGTTATAGAAACAAGTATAAAAATGACAAGATACTCAAGCAAAGAAAACATAATTTCAATATTGGGAGGGGTGGGGATACTAACAAAACATACTTTATTCTTCTTATTCTTTGCCTTTTAGACTTTGGTCGTCTTTTAACCTTAAGGACTTGATGTCTCAGTATATTACTAAAAGGGGAGTTATGGGATCTGGGATCTTTAAGATATGTATTTGACATTGCAAGTAAAATTTGAGTGGTGTACCATAATTGAAGTATATTTTCTTTTATTTTTTAACAGTCCACGTGAGTGTTCCTAATGACCGATGAAACTGATATTCCAGGAACTGTAAGAGATTGGAGGCACAGAGAGCCTCTTAAAACCCTTGTCAGGGAGATGCCACATACCACTTCTGCACCAACAACATTTGCAAGAACGACACACACACCTACACTCAAGGGTACTGGGAAACGAAATACCTGTCTGAGTTCTCAGGTACTTCTTTAAACCATGGAAGAGAAAGCATGAATTAGGGGATAGCTATCTCTGCCACATGGATGCATCTCTGTATGGACTATTTTGTTTGTTGGGGTTTTTTTGTTGGTTTCTTCCTACACTTTTATTTGTTTACTTTTTAGTTAGTTTAAATCCTTGAGGGGTACACCATCACACGGATTCTGTGGCCAATGGCTTCAGAAGGTAGGAAGGTTACTTCGGAATTTGGCACGAACCATGCCACTGTTTCCATGAGTGTGAGTTACTTTTCCCCAGATTACTCTGGTTTTATTTAGTTTGCCACCAGGAGTCACTGCATTGTTCTTTGCTTAGTACACATAAGCACATCTCTTGCCTAGATAGAATTCAGCTTCATCCCAAGTATAAACACCGTCAGTTTTTAAGAAGAGCTGTGTGCTCCCTCTGGTTCTGGAGACCCCGCTTATAGCCAGCAAAAATGGCTTTTGACCACAGCCTTCCAGATGTATTTGTCATTTCAGGAGTCCTGTTCCCAGCAGGCCTCCATAGGTTCCAAGATGGTGGAAAGAGAAAATGTATGGAATATTTTTAAAACTAGGTCTTGCTTGTTAGAAAGTGGAAAGAACATTTCTAGATGTATGTTTTAATCTTATAAATCTATGAAACTGTGGTGCAAGATATTAAGAAAACAACCTGTGATTATCTTTAAGGTAAGACAAGTATAGGTTCAGAGTTATTAGGCTAATGTAAATTTGTTGTATAAAAGCAGCATTAGATTAATAAGTATGGCCTCTAGTGCTGGTTTCTCTGGATTCAGAGCCTGAAGCTATAGACCATCTCATACTTCTGTCCTTCTATCCTCCCAAAGACACTTCCAGACATTTAGTAGTGGTCTATTTTACTGAAAATTACTTCTCAGTCACAATTTCTATAGATTGGGAATATTAATAATCCATACCTCACTGGGTTGTTGTGAGGATTTAATAAGATAACATGTGCAGTGCCTTGTACCTGGCAAGTGTTTTGAAAATACTAGCTTTTTTAAAAAATTTTTTGATGTTTATTTATTTTTGAGAAAGAGAAAGAGCCCAAGCAGGGAGGGGCAGAGCGAGGGAGACACAAAATCCAAAGCAGGCTCCAGGCTCTGAGCTGTCAACACAGAGCCCGTTGCAAGGCTCAAGCCCACGAACTGTGAGATTATGACCGGAGCCAAAGTCGGATGCTTGACCGACTGAGCCACCCAGGGGCCCTGAAAATATTAGTTTTTATTACTACTAAAATTGTTTCTCCTGAACTACAAGGAGTAAAACAACATTTGAGAAAGGATTTCTTCTCACCAGTAATGATATAATTCCAAGTTTAAAAAAAAAGTAAAATACTTTTTACCTATTATATTATTTTCATTAAAAGAAATAATAATGCTCAGATGTTTGAGAGACCTCTAAAATAGGTATTCATTGTGTCCCAACATCCTGCTGTTGATGTTATTGGTAAAGCTTCGGGTCAATAGTAGGCTATTAGTAATTAAGTTTTGGGGAAGTCAAAGTTATACACAGATCTTCAACTCTGCTGGTGATCAACATCCCTAACCCCTGCATTGTTCAAGGGTCAGCTGTATTATACACATAGATATATAACTTTTGTCTTCTCTGCTATAATGAAAACTCTACAAAGTCAGGAGTTTTGTTTGCTTTACTTAGTGCTGTATTCCATATATCTTGAACAGTTCCTGGCCTACAGCATGTGCTCAAAAAAGTGTATTGAATTAATTAATTAATGGTGCTGGCAACATTGTAAATTATCACAACCTTTTAATAAATAAATTTGGCAGTAATGTTTCAAGAGCCAGTAAATTTGGAGGCATCTGGGTGGCTCAGTAGGATTAGCATCCAACTTTGGCTCAGGTCATGATCTCACTGTTCGAGCCCCATGTCAGGCTGTGTGCTGACAGCTTGGAGCCTGCTTCAGATTTTTTCTCCATCTCTCTTCCCTTCCCCTGCTTGAGCTCTGTCTCTGTCTCTCTCTCAAATATAAAATAAAACATTAAAAAAAAATTTTTTTTAACTGAAAACAAGCGCCTGGGTTGCTCAGTCTGTTAAGTGTCCAACTCTTGGTTTTAGCTCAGGCCATGATCTCATGGTTCGTGAAATCAAGCCTGGAGTCGGGCTCCACACTGACAACAGCACTCACAGCACAGATCTTGCTTGGGATTCCCTCTCTCTCCCTCTCTGTCTCTTTCAAAAATAAATAAATAAATAAGTAAAAGTGAAAACAAAGGGAAGGATCAAGCCCTGTGTAGAGAGGGAAGAGAAAACACTCTAGGTGGAGGGAACAAAGTGAAGCCCTTGAGGCAGGAAAGAACTTGGCATTTTCCAGAAGTTGAATGAAAGTTAGGGTAGATGGAGCTCAGGAGCCTAGCGAGGTGTTTGGTGATAGGCAGTCAGAAGCTAGATCAAGTAGGTCATATTAAGGAGTATTAGTGCAGTTACTGCTCAAGGGGTTTAAGCCAGGAGAGGAGGCAACAATTATAAGTGTTAAAAAGATTACTTTTGCTGCTGGACTGGACGGGATTGCTAAAGTAGAGGAGGGTGAAATGGAGGAAGTTATTTAGGAGGCTTTTGCAGTAATCCAAATGGGAGGGAATAGTGGTGGGGATTGAGGTGGTTGTGATGGAGATAAAGTGAAGACAGATTCAAAACCTACTTTGGGGATGGGACTAACAGGGTTGTGACGGGTGGTTTGTAGGGGATCAGACAACGGGAAGAATGGTGTGCTGCTCACTGGTAGTTTTCTGACTTGAGGACATTTACAAATATGGGGGTGGCTGGTGAAGGAAGAGGAAAGACATGCCTTGACTAGGAAAAATTAAGTGTCCTGACCTTAAGTTTGAAAAATCAAGAGTGTGTTTCTGTATTCATTTGGTAGGGCTGCCATAACAAAATATCACAGACTGGTGGCATAAACAACAGAAAATTATTTTCCCTAAATTCTGGAGGCTAGAAGTCAGACAACAAGGTGTTGGCAGGTTTGGTTTCTTCTGAGACCTGTCTCCTTGGTTTGCGATGACCCCCTTCTCCCTCGGTGATCATATGGCCATTACTTGGTCCATGTGCTCTCTGTGTCCTAGTCTCCTTATAAAGACACTGGTCATATTGGATTGGAGCTCACCCGTTTACCTCACTTTAATTACTTCTTTAAGCCCTATCTGCAAATACAGTCATATTCTTAGGTATTGCAGGTTAGGACTTCATCATATGAATTTGGGGGAACATAATTCAGCCCATAACAGTTTTTTTTCTTTTGAATTGCATTATAAAAAGTCCTTCGGTTGGGGTACCTGGGTGCCTCCTTGGTTAAGCGCCCAACTCTTGATCTCAACTCAGGTCATGATCTCACAGTTTGTGGGATTGAGCCCCACATCAGGTTCTGCCCTGACAGAGTGGAGCTCTTTCTCCTCCTCTCTCTGTCCCTTCCCCCTCAAAATAAATAAATAAACTTTAAAAAGAAGTCCTTCTGTTATCCCAGGTGTTTATGGGCCTAGCCCAAAGTGAGATAGGAGAAAACACTCTATTCTGCCACATAAATGAGAAAACACAGAAGAAAATTTGGCCCTTCTTTTTAATATGTGCAAGCAAAACAATTTTATTGATAATATTATGTATTATGATATATGCCATTTAATCTGTAACGTAAAGAAATCATAGAATCTTTATCAACTATCCTCACAATTACGCTAACCTCCTTTCCTGCTCCAAATGTACATTCTGGCTTCAAGTTCTTTTTTTTTTTTTTTAATGTTTATTTATTTTTGAGAGAGACGGAGCATGAGCAGAAGAAGGGCAGAGAGAGAGGGAGACAAGATTCTGAAGCAGGCTCCAGCAAGCCTCGATATGAACTCACGAACTGTGAGATCATGACATGAGCCGAAGATGGATGCTTAACCTGACTGAGCCACCCAGGCACCCCATCCTTCAATTTCTTTCACAGTGTTCCCAGTGTGAAATAGTATTCATGTTCATATTATGAATACCTGAAACATTTTTAAATACTCTCTTTTAAAACTCCCTATAATTTCTTTGTGTTTGTTTCCCATCCCCTAATTTCAAGAATTCAAATGGCATTCAAATAAACATAAGCCAGAAAAAAAATCACATGTAATGTGGTCCTTGACCAGTGTGTGGGGATGTGTCCATGCCTTTGAAATTACAGTGTAAGTGCTCCAATTACCACACTTTCTGAACAGAGAAAGTGCTGAAAACACCCTGGGGTTTTATTTTGTTTGTGGCAGCAAAGAAAAAAAAAAACTGTTAAAGTCTTAACTGTGTGATAAACTATGCTTTAAAATTAATTTTATCCCACAGCAATCATGAGATGAGGATTTTCTGATTCCAATTAATAATGAACATTACCAAAGCAGTATAAAATGAAGTATGGGATCTATAATTATATGAGTTTTTAAACTGTGTTTTCTTTAAAAAAATTTAAAAACTCTTGGGGCACCTGGGTGGCTTAGTCAGTTAAGCATCTGACTTTGTCTCAGGTCATAATCTCACAATTCATGGGTTTGAGCCTCGTGTCGGCCTCTCTGCTGACAGCTCCGAGCCTGGAGCTTGCTTACAATTCTGTGTGTCCCTCTCTCTCCCTCTCTCTGTGCCATCCTCTGCTCATGTTCTGTCTCTCAAAAAAAAAAAAAAAAAGGAATAAACATTTAAAAAATGTTAATAAAATAAAATGAAAACAAAGTAGCAATAAAGAGAAGAATCTCAACTCAGCTTAACAGTCAAATTTTTGGGTAGCAAATTGAATTATTTTGTTGCTACTGATTTCAGAGACTCTTATAAAGATATTTGAAGTTGGAAAATTCTAATTTAACTGTTAAAATATGGAATCTGGGAAATTTGCTTTATTTTGTTTCTTGTCCTAGGTCCCACACCACCTAAATCATTAATATAACCATCAAGTCAAAGGGCAAGATTATATATATGTGGATATATATGCACACACACAGGCAAATAGGTATATACATACCTATGCATACATATTTTTTTAAGTGTATATTTTTAAGTGACATGTCTCATTGCCCTCAAACAGGATCAGGACTAAAACTAATTGTACCTACAGGTCTTTGTCAAATTAACAGTACTACTTCTTTAAACAGGAATTAGCTACCACATAATTATCTTCATCTATTGGATCTTTTATTAATAACTTTCAAAAGTAATGGTATAAAAGAAACAGCCTTGCTATGTATCTTAATCGATTATCACTTTTCATAAGGGAAACTGATGACATATTTCAGATTCTTAATTAAGCATTAGAAATCTTTCTGGGACGCCTGGGTGGCTTAGTCGGTTAAGCGTCCGACGTTCACCTTGGTCATGATCTCGCGGTTTGTAGGTTCGAGCCCCGCGTCGGGCTCTGTGCTGACTGCCAGCTCAGAGCCTGGAGCCTGTTTCAGAGTCTGTGATTCCCTCTCTCTCTGACCCTCCCCTGCTCACACTGTCTCTCTCTCTCTCTCTCTCTCTCTTTCTCCTAGAAATAACTAAAACATTTAAAAAAAGGAAAAAAAAAGAAATCTTTTTGAGGTGCCTGGGTGGCTCAGTTGGTTAAGCGTCTGACTTCGACTCAGGTCATGATCTCATGGTTCATGGGTTGGAGCCTCACATCGGGCTCTGTGCTGACTGCTAGCTCAGAGTCTGGAGCCTGTTTCAGATTCTGTGTCTCCCTCTTTCTCTGACCCTCACCTGCTCATGCGCGCGCTCTCTCTCTCTCTCTCTCTCTCAGAAATAAAAAGAAAAAACATTAAAAAAAGTCTTTTGAAGGCAGCACAGTACTGCAAAATTAAGATGGAAACAGACAGATCATCTCAACTCCCCCTCAACATACACATACAACTCATATACTCTAGAAGCAACTGATGGTTGCCTTCAGCATACTGATAACTTTTATATTTATTGACTGTAAATTTTTTAAAAATGTGTACTGCTACTCAAGCTTTCTCTTTGGAAAAATAAAGATGATCATAATAGCTGGGATCAGAAGTAAATAAAACACATTTTTATGGACATTTTCATTAGAGTTTGAAAATGTTATTATAGTTTCAATGTAAGATCTTACAGCCTGAAGGAACAGTTGAACAGTAGTGACAAGGAAGGACAGAGTGTTCCTAGAAGACAAATTATAGTTGCCACCTCCACATTGCCTAAATACAGTTTAACCACATTAAAATGACAGAAATGTTTGTCCAAGAAGAGTGTCATGCAGTTCAAGCTGCTGGTTTAGTTTTCAAAAAAGAGAAATTACCCTTTGTAAACACAAGGGTGTTAAAGGTTGAAGTGTTGTGTGCTGTTCACTTTCAGCAAATAACAAACAACCTCATCTGTTCAATCAATTTCAGACTGCTCCCATTCTCATCTTTTATAGTGTTAACAATAAAATAGAAATCCTGTGGAATGGTGAATGTTTAAGTTGTTCTTAATGTGGAAAACATCTTTTTTAAAATTTAATGGGGTGCCTGTGTGGCTCAGTCAGTTGAGCATCTGACTTTTGATTTGGGCTCAGGTTATGATCCCAGGGTTGTAGGGATCAAGCCCTCCACACTCCACTTAGTGTGGAGCCTCCTTAAGATTCTCTCTCTCCTTCTGCCCCTTTCCCCTACTCTCTCTCTAAAAAAAACCCAAAATAATAAAATTTAAGGTACTGCATCATCAGAAATCTACTTACACGATAAATTAATCTATGGTTAGTGTGAAATATTTTACCATCCTTCTCTAACTTAGTTACAAATTAACTGGGTAAGGCACCTACCTGGGTGGCTCAGTCGGTTGAGCGTCCAACTTTGGTTCAGGTCATGATCTCACAGTTCGTGGGTTCAAGCCCTGCATCGGGTTCTGTGCTGGCAACTTGGAGCCTGTTTCAGATTCTGTGTCTCCCTCTCTCTCTCTGCCCCTCCCCAACTCATGTTCTGTCTCTCTCTGTCTCAAAAAAAAAAAAAAACTATAAAAAAAAAGACTGGGTAAGATGGTTTATTTTATTTACCCTAAAAACTCTTCTGTTTGTAATTTAAATTTGTTTAGTATGAAAAATTCTTATAAATTAAAATAGGTTTATTTTAAAATGTTAATGCTTATTGGTAATAATTCAAATAAGTAAGGCACAAAGAAGAACATAACTATCAGGAATATCACCTTAGGAGATACACAGCTATGGCTAACATTTTATTGAACATTATTCTCATATTCTTCCTACTCCAAAGTATATTGTACACTCAGAGGTCAATGTAAGTTTACCTAATGGATCTTGGAGTTTGTAACCTATTTTTACTTAACAGGGTCCTAAGGACCTCTTTCCAAGTATTGGGGAGCTTAAAGGTCATATAGAAGACATGTCCAGAGCATGAAACTATAAGGTGAACTATCCACGAATATAAATAAATAAATAGACATTCAGTCTTCTTCTGTTCAAGCTGAATAAAAATCTCTTTTTCCAGTGTTATTAAAATAGAATTGGCATATAACATTGTGTAAGTTTAAGGTGTACAATATACATATGTATTGTGAAATGATTACCACAATAAGATTAATTAACACCTCCATTACCTCAGAAAATCTTGTTAACTTGAATGTATTCAGATATGTTGTTACACTGATAGTCATCATATGTGTTTTGACTACATAGAATTGGCCTTCCCAGGTTCTTCAACCCTTCTGGCTCCATAGAATAGCAAAATCTCTTGGAGGGATATAGAGTAGAGCCTTGAGATACTGCTTAGCATACCCATCTTGTCTCCCACAACTGCATGTTTATATTCTTTATGTTAATATGGAATTTGTTTGATTATACCAATAAATATGAAGACATAGTTGATTTGTGGCCATAATTATTTAAACTTTCATCCCTCCTACCAGCACCTCAGTTCCAACTATCCAACCGGGACATGGACTTCTGCCATAGACTATGGACTCTCTACAGTCTTAGCTCTTTGGTCCATCCACACAACCACTGGAGTGGTATTTCTAAAATGCAGATTTGATCATATCTCCTTAAAATTTTTTATCATCTAGGTATTTAACATCTTATATAATCAAATCTTAATCTCCTCTGCAACCTCATCCCAACCACATCCTCCAAATCATACCTTATCTTTATTCTACAAGATCTGAAAATTTCTCTCTTCGGGGCACCTGATAGCTCAGTTGGTTAAGCGTCCAACTCAATTTCAGCTTAGGTCATGATCTCACAGTTCGTTCAGCTGCCCTGACGATGCAGAGCCTGCTTGGGATTCTCTCTCCCTCTCTCTGCCCTTTCCCTGCTCACTCTCTCTCTCAAAATAAACTTTAAAAAAATTCTTTCTCATACCTTCCCACATTTTCATGTTGTTTCTTTAATGAAATTAACATTTTTCTTTTTTTTTTTAATGTTTTATTTATTTCTAGGAGAGAGAGAGAGACAGCATGAGCAGGGGAGGGTCAGAGAGAGAGGGAGTCACAGACTGAAACAGGCTCCAGGCTCTGAGTTGGCAGTCATCACAGAGCCCGACGCGGGGCTCGAACCCACGAACCGTGAGATCATGACCTAAGCGAAAGTCGGACGCTTAACCAACTAAGCCACCCAGGCGCCCCGAAATTAACATTTTTCAAGACTCAGCTCAAGCAGTACTTCCCTTGTGAAGACTTGCCCTGTCTGTGACAGTTGAGAGAACCCCATCCTCTCTGGTGCCATCCTCTGTTATAGAACTTGCCACTTTACAACATTATCAATTGCCTGTCTTCTCTCTTACTAGACTCTCTTACTAGCTCACAAAGTCAGGAACTTAGATCTTTTCATCCTTGTATTCTGAAGAATAAATATAAATTGTTTTATATTTGTCAGAAGCTCTAGTTGGCATAATTTTTATCTTTGAATAATAAAATATGAGAAATCGATTATTAGAAAAATGTTACTGTACAAAATCTTTCAAAACTAGGTCTCCAGGGAAGAAAGATCTTTTTTTATTTTAATTTACTATTTTAACTTACATCCGAGTTAGTTAGCGTATAGTGCAACAATGATTTCAGGAGTAGATTCCTTAATGCCCCTTACCAGTTTAGCCCATCCCTTCTCCCACAACTCCTGCAGTAACCCTCTATTTGTTCTCCATATTTAAGAGTCTCTTATGTTTTGTCCCCCTCCCTGTTTTTTTTTTTAATTATTTGTGCTGCCCTTCCCTTATGTTCATCTGTTTTGTATCTTAAAGTCCTCATATGAGTGAAGTCATATATTTGTCTTTGTCTGACTGACTAATTTCACTTAACATAATACCTTCTAGTTACATACACATAGTTGCAAGTGGTAAGATTTCATTCTGTTTGCCGAGTAATACTCCATTGTATATGTATACCACATGGGAAGAAAGATATTTAATAAGCCCTTAATGGAGAAGATAGAACATGTATATAATAAATATCCATGACGTATTTGCTAATTGAGCAGTTGTTCCTTGTTTACATGATAATATTTCTAAGGGAGGGACCTGTATTATACTTTATTTCTTCCAATGCCTAGTAGAGTAGTATATTCATAGAATAATATGAAGTCCATTTTTACTGATTAACCAAATGAGTGAATACATTGTTTACATCAAAACTAAGTCTCAACAGGAATTTATAAGCCCTACCTCTTTGAGTCTTTATGTATATTGAAATATCTTGTAAGTTCTTTGAAGAAGGGGCTCTACCTTATCAATTTTTATATTCCTAGGTCTTAACAGCACGGAACACAGTAGAAGTTTGATAAATCTGTTATCAAGATTACATTAATGAAATACACATCTGCTTTGACTTATTATTGTATCCCTACAATCTAGGGCAACATCCTTTTTTAATAATTATATTTTTTAAATTTTAATTCCAGTACAACATGCAGTGTTATATTAGTTTCAGAAGTACAGTATAGTGACTCAATAGTCCTATACATTACTCTGTGCTCATCAAGGTAAGTTTACTCTTTTTTTTTTTAAATACAATTTTTTAATGTTTATTTTTGAGAGAGAGCATGAGAAGGAGAGGAGCAGAGAAAGAAGGAGTCACAGAATCTGAAGCAGGCTCCAGGCTCTGAGCTGGTAGCGCAGAGCCCGACGAGGAGTTCATCCCACAAACCACAAGATCATGACCTGAGCCGAATTGGATGCTTAACCAACTGAGCCACCCAGATGCCCCAAGGTGAATGTACTCTTAATCCCCTTCACCTATTTCACCCATCCCTAAGGCAGCATCTTATCCACAGTAAAAACTCAGGAAATATTTTTTATATAAAAAGGATTTCATATCTGGCCACTGGAAGGTACAATTAAAATCCAATATAAAAAAGTTTTCCTTGTTCCCGTGGATTCAGGAATAAATTCAGATTAAAGTAAGCATAATTCTGAAAGACATCTTGTTTATAACTATGAAATAGCTCAACTTCGGAGAGGTGGAGAAGGGAGAGAAGTTGGAAACAAACAAGTGAGGCTCATAGAAGAAAATAGCTCCTCCAAGGGGAGCCACATGCTCTGATACCCATGGCAGCCGCATGAGGAAGCAGCCTAAAATTAGCAGGATGGGCAAGCCCAGGAAGGGAAAGCCACAGCAGCTTTCCTTGCCCTCAATAAGTGAGGTGAAGGGCCGGGAGCCCTGGGGGAACCCTCATAAGCCCTTGGAGTTCCACTGCAGTTTGCGCAAGGTAAGGCCCACCTTTGGAACTCACCTTGGGAGGTAAAGCAAGACTTCCTGAAGGGGATATCCAGTCAATTGAAAGATTTAATATCACCTAGTAAAGAGGTGCCTCCAGGAATCTAATGATTAATAGAGCTATAAGAGTATTCTTATATCCATCCTCACACAAGGTATTCAACTGAACCATCCCTTTTTATCTTGTTGAACTGAGGCTCTCTGGGGATGTAGATGCTGTTTTGTGTTGTGTTGTGTTTTGTTTTATTTTGTTTTTAAGTGTTGGAGTAATGGGAGGAGTCTGTCTAAAAAACCATGTGGAAGAGGAGTGAGGAAAAGTTACGTCCAAGTGGCATTAAAAAAATAGATGAGATACTATAGAGCCAAAAAGGAAAGGTTAGAGATAACACAAATAGGACTTAATGGGCAACAGTGTGCATTTTTCATAGATAAAGCACAGAGTGGTTGAGCTGGCTGAGGGCAGACAACAGAATCCTGGAGGGGGCCAGGATTTTCTCTGTGATTATTTCATAAGAAGAGATCAGTGATTTATTTTATGATGCACATATGTTATTTCCAGTGGAGGTATTCATCTATCACTCTCCATGTTATCTGTGAGTTCCTGTTTTCTGGAGATTTCATTTTTATATTTATCTGTTGCTGTTTGAAGTTACAATTCATTAATGGTAAAAATTCCTATGCTGTTGAGACAGTGTCTCAGGGTTGATCTGAAAGGACTGAATGCAATTCAGAAATTCAGAACTACTGAAAAATTACAACTGTATTGAGATATAATTCACATACCATACAATGAACCTATTTAAAGTGTACAATTCAGTGGTTTTTAGTATATTTATAGAATTTTGCAACCATTGCCACAGTTTTAGAACATTTCATCACCCCCTGCACGCGCGCGTGCGCACATACACACACACACACACACACACACACACACACACACACCCTCATACCCAAAACCCAAAAGCAGTCACTCCTTTTTCTACCCAACACTTCCCTCCCCCATATCCCTAAGCAACTATGGATCTACTTTCTGATTCTATAGAATTGCCTGTTCTGGACACTTTATTTAAATACAATCATACAGTATGTAGTCTTCTGTAAGCTTTTTTGGGGGGTTGGGGGTAACGTTTAAATGTGTAGCTACAAAGAAGAGAACTCTTTTCCATTGGGACTATTAACTGTTGGTTCATCCTAAAGGAGACCTGCCATTGCCTCCAGTCTCTAATGAGATTGAGCATTTGTAACCCATTACTATAAGATTATTCAGTTATAGCGGCACTTCAGTGCTATATATAATTATGTGATTAACAAATGCCTTTCAGTAATGATCCTTTTTATTTCAAGATAATCTTGGGCATTACCTGATGGGATGGGATGAAGTGCATCCCAAGATATCTTCAAGATATCACTAGATGGTACACATCCTAAGGTTTAGTAATTAATAAATGAAGTAAAATGTAGTGTGTCTAGAACACTGCCTGGCATGTTCTTAGATTCTTGGTAAATAGCCATAATTTCCTCTACCCTACTTTCAATGTCAAACATTGGCTGATATTATAAAACATATAGAGCAGAATTGAAGAAAATCTTAACCTAGTAGAGTGCTTTAAACATACTAGTTACTCAATAAATGCTCCTTAAAACAAGGAAGATATATAGACATGGATGTGAGCATTTTACAACTATGATATTATTTCATAAAGGTTGTGGAAAACAGTTTCATAGGCTGGACGAGGAGGCACCAGTTATAATTTCAAGTTCAGGCTGAATATCAGCTGCAATCTTGAATAACTGACTTACTTTCTCTGATTCTCAATTTATCTACAACTCCAGACTGCGAATGATATGTTGGACCAAAGCTAAAATGCCATCTCCATTGTTCATACTGTGGAAATATCTTATGGCAAGGTCTCCAAGACACTCCTGCCCTGTATTTATTTCATGTTAAAGGTCACACACTGAATTATAAGACTGCTTCTTAGGAAAGTCCATTTAGTTGTTCTAAGATCATATGGCTTGATAAAATCACTAAGTTCTATCACGTGGCCTTCAACTGTCCAAACTCAAGAAACCTGATTTGTTTTTCAAAATTTCTTACAGTGATCCAGTCCTTTAGCAAAGTACTTACACTAACCAGACTCCCACAAAAGTAATGCAGCATCCAACATTCTTGACTGAACACTACTGACTGTTTCTTCTTTGATTTCCCTTTCATACTTGTCACCCTGATCACTTCCTCAGGTATAGATATAGATGTAAATACAGATAAAATATAGACACATATTTATAGTTATAGTCACACATGTTTTTGATACATACGTAAACTATGTTTTTACTATTTTTCTCTTTATAATACATGCTTATTAGAAGCATTAAAAAAGTACAACTGAGGAAAAATAGGAGAGAAAAAGCTCCCATAATTCCACTACCTAAATGTAACCATTTAACATTTATTCCAGAATTTTACAAAATAAGAGTCATACTATAAACACTGTTGTTGTTTTATTTTTTTTAATGTTTAATTTATTTCAGAGAAAGAGAGAGAGAGACAGCATGAGCAGGGAGGGTCAGAGAGAGAGGGAGACACAGAATCTGAAACAGGCTCCAGGATCTGAGCCGGCTGTCAGCACAGAGCCCGACACCCGGCTCGAACCCATGAACCATGAGATCATGACCTGAGCCGAAGTCAGACACTTAACCGACTAAGCCACCCAGACGCCCCTATAAACACAGTTTTGAAGACTGCTTTTTTTGTTAAATTTTACATATCATAATTATCTTTCTATATTAAAAAATGTATGCTTTGGGGGCTCCTGGGTGGCTCAGTTGGTTAAGCATCCAGCTTCAGGGTAAGCATCCAACTTCAGCTCAGGTCATAATCTCACAGTTCACAAGTTCAGGCCCCACGTCCGGCTCTGTGCTAACAGCTCAAGCCTGGAAACTGCTTCTGATTCTGCGTGTGTGTCTATCTCTCTGCCTCTCCCCCACTCACTCTCTGTCTCGGTCTCTCAAAAATAAATGAAAACATTTTGAAAAGTATGATGTTTTTAATATTTTGCTATTACAGTTTTTTATGAACATCCTTAGAACTGCATTGGAATGATAGTTGTTCTTAAGGTGTCTAAATTTACATGCATTAGTCATTGTATGTTGATTTTCTATTTTAATTTTCAGAGCACTAGAGGTGCCCTGCTGATACCTCCATGTGTTTCCTATAGTAAAATTCTATCATATTTGTATATCACTTTTAAAGCTTTTTGTTTTTATCTCACATTTAGATTTTAAATACTTTACATTTATATTTGTAATTTCCTGAAATAATTCTTTTTTTTTTTAATATTTTTATTTATTTCTAGGAGACAGAGAGAGAGACAGCGTGAGCAGGGGAGGGTCAGAGAGAGAGGGAGACACAGACTGTGAAATAGGCTCCAGGCTCTGAGCTGGCAGTCAGCACAGAGCCCGACGCGGGGCTCGAACCACGAACCGCGAGATCATGACCCAAGCGACAGTCGAACGCGCAACCGACTAAGCCACCCAGGCGCCCCCCTGAAATAAACATTTTCCTCACTTTTCAGTAACTAAAAAGATGAATTAATTGAAGCGTATAGAATGATTTCCTCAAGGTCATATAGCTAGAGAGAGAGAGATGGAGCTAAAACCCACTTTTTTTCTTAGGTCAGTGATTTCCAGCTTGTGAGTAAGATCCCGGATGGCCATGAAGCAATTATAAGGATGCACAAATCCATATATACGTGTATCTGTATATTCTGTCTGAAAACAGAATAAACATATAATTTACTAGATAGTATTACAATTAATAAAGCATAAATTTGTTGGAAATAGTATTAAATTAATGGTTGCTTTTTGTTACTATTATCACTCAAGAGATCCACAACATTTTTTATTTTTATTTATTTATTTTTTTAAATGTTTTATTTATTTCTAGGAGAGAGAGAGACAGCGTGAGCAGGGGAGGGTCAGAGAGAGAGGGAGTCACAGACTGAAACAGGCTCCAGGCTCTGAGCTGGCAGTCAGCACAGAGCCCGACGCGGGGCTCAAACCCACAAACCGCGAGATCATGACCTAAGCGAAAGTCGGACGCTTAACCAACTAAGCCACCCAGGTGCCCCCCACAACATTTTTTAAAATTAAATTTACATTAGGTTGAAAGTGGGAGATATCAGTCTTTTATTTTGAAGTTTATTTATTTTGAGAGAGAAAGGGAGCATGCACACATGCGTGTGCCAGCCAGGGAGGTACAAAGAGAACCCCAAGCAAGCTTACCACCGTCAGTGCAGAGCCTCATGTGGGGCTTGATCCCATGAACTGTGAGATCATGACCTGAAATCAAGGATTGGACAATTAACTGACTGAGCCACCTACGTGCCCCCACAACACTTTTTAATGCCTCCTTGTACTTAAAAGAATTAGAAAACTGCTTTTAGCTTTGCTGTAGTTCACTGTATTTGCTCTCACATATTATAAAGTGCCTTTCAACTCTTGACAAAATCATGCTATAAATATATAGCCAGCAGTGTTTTATCACAAATAAAAATCCCTTTGTGATATGTAAATTGTGCTGCCTTGAAATAATTTTACTGGGTCTTGCTCTTTAGAACTTTCAAAGAAAACAAAAAAATAACTGGTTGTGACTATGTAAAGATGAAAGGATGTGAGAAATGAAAGGCATGCCAATAACTCCTTCTTGCCATAGTTTGCAGAAATGTCCTAGGCATTGGCAAGGTAGAAGATCCAATCATGAATCATATCACAACCTGGAGGCCCCAGCTTCCCATCTGAAGTACAAACCATTTCACAACTCTACAAACTCAGAGTACCTAGAATTAGCTACTGCAGACCCTCAAGGCAGAATCCTTACACTTCAGAGACTGATGACAAATGAGCTACTTAAGAAAATTTCCCCTAAGCTTTCTTTAAAAACACACAAAAAATTTTGAATGTTCCTAATAGGTTACCTGGAACCATAAGTGGTCAAATTTGTAGGAACAGGAAGTAAAATGGTTGCCAGGGCTAGATGTAAAAGAGAATGAGGAGTTATTGTTTAATGGGTACAGAGTTTCAGTTTTGCAAGGTGAAAAAAGTTCTGGAGATGAAAGGTGGTGATGATTATGCAATATTAATGTACTTAATGCCAAATAACTATACACTTAAAAATGATTAAAAAGGTAAATTTTATTTTATGTATATTTTACTACGATTAAAAATAAGTAAATTTGGGGGGCACATGGTTGGCTTAGTTGGTTAAGCGTCCCACCCTTGATTTTCACACACATCATAATCTCATAGTTTGTGAGATCAAGCCCCATGTCAGCTCTCTCTCTCTCAAAAATAAATAAACATTAAAGAAATTATTAAAAAATAGGTCTAAATCTGCTTTATCTTATAATGCATGGTCTTCCTATGCATTCTACATTAGTCTATTATATAATTCAGAATCATGGAAAAACTAAGATATTCCTCACTTCCCTAGCTTCCTCCTATCTAAATCACTTAGCCTTAACAATTCTTTTGTTAACCTACGTTGAATACCAATATTATGTGACATCCTTTTTTACATGAGATGAGAAATAAGATATTTAACAGTACCACCCTCAATTATTATCTTCTTGTCATAAAGCACATATCATAGAGTGGATATACTGCTCTGATATTTGTCACCACTCTACTTATTTGGCTAAAGAAGGCTCGTTTGATACCTGGGTTGTCAGATCAAATTATAATTTAAATCCTTTAGCTATGTTTAGCCCCTTGGCAGTGGGTGAGTTGAGAATTTAGAATTCAGAAGCAGATGGTTCAGGAGCATGGTAACTAGATAGAAGCATTTTACCTCTGTGTCATTGGTTTGAATCTGAACTTGGTTGATCACTATTGGTGTTCTATACAACATGTAAGTGATCTGATTTGATTCCTAAGGAACAGCACCCCATGTTACAAAAACTCATCACTCTTGGCACTAATTGGCATTCTTGTTGTCAGCGTCAGGAGAGAAGCCAAGGACTGAATCAGTCTGGAAACCTGAACCGCTGCTGTGTCTGAGTCATCAGTCTAGGTGGCTCATTCAGCCTTTGGCCTTTCCTTTGGGTTTACAGCTTAGCACAACTCTGTCTACTTCATTCCCTGTGACTTCACAAAGCTAGATTAACAGATAAATACTTAAAATATATCTTTTTATAATGAAGATGTTAATAATGGTGGTTAACACTTATTGACCACTTGCTAGAAGCTAGGCATTGTTCTAAGAGTACTAACTTACTTAATTCTCTATCACAACAATCCTGTGATATTGATACTACTATTTCCCCCATTTTTTAGAGATGAGGAAACATTAAATAACTCGCCTAAGGCTTCTCAGATAATATGCGGTGGAATTGGAAGCCAATTCTCAATACAATATTCTCTGCCTAATTAAAGCATTTATTTTATTTTTTTACCGTATTACTATACCACTATATATATATTTAATTCTGTGTTTAAACCAAGCAACATATATTAATGTCTCAACTTTAAAATTGTTCATCTCTCTGTATTAGTTATTGTTATTTGCTTCTGAAAGAGGTGATGAATCTTAAGTCTGATTCATGTGCATCATTGTTCTGAGTTTAAGGTACTTAAGGATCTTGATTTTACAATGGCTTTTCTGCTCATCTATTTTTTTCATTGTTTGAGCTAAACATTACCTGAACTTGGAAATGTTCTCTCACCTTGTCTTTCTAAATTAATAGGGGAGAGATCATCAAATAAAATAAAACCCTGTCAATCACTCTATCCCAATACAAATATAGTAAATGATTACCCAAATCTCACACTATTCATACCAGGTAAGATACTAGAGAAGAATAGTTTTGAAAATCTGGTCTCTATGAGTTGGGGTTTTTTGTTGTTGTTTTTTTTTCAGATTGATTCCTAAAGACATTACTAATAGTGTGGATTCCTCCAAAAGGGTAGTGTGGTGTAGTAGAGAAGACCTTGGGTTTTGGCGTCATGTAGAGCTGGGTATGAATCACAGCTCTGAGCGGCCTTGCGCAAATTTTTTCTCTGATCTTTAGTTTCCTCCTCTATAAAAATAGTATAATAATATAGTTTACCTTGGACAATCTCAAGGTGTACTTCCTGAGACTTTTTCAGATCTCTAAATTTGCAAAACCACAGTTACCATATAATCTTTTCAGTTTCATCCTCCATAAAATAGGGATAATGACCCATACTTCCTGGGCTGTCAAGTTAAATTATGTATTAACTATGAACAGCAAAGCTTGGTTGATGTGGACACAAGGCCATGTCAGGTAGTATCATTCAGAGAGCTAAGTAATTCCTCCTCCTGGCTTATCTCCTTTCAGGGTGTCCAATTTGGAGTCAGTCACAAACAGATGAACTCTTAATCGAAATTAGAAAATATTATGTGTGTTTTAAGTGTACTGCATATTTCTGGGAAAATAGGGAGCTCAGTCTGTGACTTGACCCCAAAAACCAGGGCATGAGAGTAGACAGAACTACCCTTCAGCATTAGGCAGTAGGGTCCTGAAGACCCAAACTCGAAGAAGCAATCTATGGAAGCAAAAAAGAATTTGATTTTATGGAGTAAACAGAAGGTAAGGACCTGATAAAAAGCAAAGGTTATGCAAATGTTAAAGAGGGGGGACAGCAAAAATAGTAGTAAGCAAAGAAATGAAAGTGCCACTTTGGAAAGTGCCTATGGAAGAACTCTTAGGCAAGCTTGGGCAAGCTCCAAGCCTTTTCCCAAAGCAAGGGTCTCACATATCAATTATCTCGGGAATTGTGAGCATCCATTGAGCCAAAGCACATATAGTTCCTCACTCGATGACTGGTGCACAATGAGCATCCAATAATTTTTAACCTCCTTCCTCTGTTGAATTGATGCTTAATAGTATTTCTGTGTTAAACCAATATCATTACCACCAATGACAAATTAGTTAATGATGCTGAGAGTTTAGATCATTTAATCTTTCCTGGAACACAATAAATGCTCAGTAAATATTTGTAGAATTGAGTGAATAATTTAGGACAACTCAACAATTAATGCATCATTTTGTGGCAAGCTATGGATAAATATTTATTAAGTGCCTACTTTGTGCCATGCCATGAGATTAGAACTCTGTGGCCCATAGAGAAATTTTTATGGCTCTAATTCTCAAGGAGTTGATCAAGTTAAATAGATAAAGCATAAATATATACATGAAAAAATTAGTTTAATTCTGCAATATGAGAAATATTACAGCTAGTAGTTGTTTAATTACATAATAATTTGAAGAAGTAATGAACAAAGGCAGAAAGGAAAGACCAGGAAATATGGGTGAAACTTTTTGGAGACAGGATTTGTGTAGAAGAGGGACAGGTAAAACCAGAAAGATTGTTTAGATTTTATAGGATTGAGATGATCACATTTCTTTTTATACTAAGTCTTTTCTTATTCTTGGTTGAAATTTGCACAAAACTGTCAGGCAAGTGGACTATGTACAAATAGATTTATCCCCAGCTCAGTTTACACTGTGGTAAATTTTTGTGTTGAATTTCTTTGTGACAATGTATACATACTTATCCCTTTTATTGACATTATCACCCACATTTCAAATTAAAGAATATTGTCTAGGCTAGCAATCAAAGGAAAGTAGGTCTAAGATATTGTTAAAACAGACTAAGTTTTAACAATTCATTCTCAGTTTGGAATGAAGAGCAATTGGATGATGAGTAGAATGAATAAAAAGGAAAAAAAAGATTTTTCAGGTCTTCCTTCATTAAAGTATGCTGCCTTTATTTGATAGGAAGTTTACTAAAGCAAGAAACACCAAATGGGTAGATCCACATGCAAATAAAAATGTAAATTTGGTTAGGGATATAAAATACAAATTCCTTCTGAGTTTTTCATGGTTTATATTCTCCAAACTCTTCTTCTCTACTCTTCCCTCCTTGCCAACAAGTTGCTTCCATTTAACATTTACTCATTTCATGACAGATTTAACGTAATAAGATGATAACTTCTCAGGAATGTGTATCAGCCCTTGCTATTTCAGTCAACCAATTTTATTAAATCTTCTTTGAGAAAGTAGCCCTAGACTTAGTTATATGCTATTTTTCTGTGTTCTTCTGGCTTCTATTAGAGAAACACCAAATTTCCAAAATCAGAGTTATAGTTTTAATAATCCTTTGCCCATTGATACATACAAAAATAATGATGAATTTCCTCCTTTGGATGATTTTTGATTTTTGAACTAAACTGAATAATTACTCTTCATGAGAAGGCAGTGGAAGCCAATGAAAAGAGAATTTGTTTTAAACTAAAGTGTAGCGTACATTTGAATTCACCCAGCTGTGCAGCTCACTGGTTGGGTGACTTTGGGAAAACTAAAATTTTTTAAGCCTTAGTTTTCTCCCTGTAACTTACAAGTAACAATACCTTGTAGGGTTGCTCTGAGTATTCCTCCCAGTTTAGAGTACACTTGGAAGAAATGTTAATTCCCATTTCCTTTCCTTCGTATCTTTAGTGTTAATGTGATTATTTGGGTCATGTGTAAGAACACTGAACTTTGTTTTTGGCTTTCTGAGCTATCGGTGCTGCCCAAAAATAGAATCTGAGTGGAATCAACCAGAGCCTGGCATACTGGCATTTAAGATATTCAGTGCTAATGTTATTAAGGGAGAATATTTTAACTGTTGTTTTCCTAACTTGCAAAATATGTATTTCACCCATATCAATGTGCTGAGAAGTAACACCAGAGCACTTAAATTTACTTTCAAAAGAGCACAGCTCTTTTGTCTCGGTAAAATGACTATCATAAATAAAAACAAACAAAAAAATAAGTCTGTCAAAGCATTCAGACTGTCTCCAATGCCCTACCTTTCAGCATTAATGAAGCATTAATACCCAATGCTTTATTCTACATAACAATTCATGTTCTCAGCTAAAATATTGCAGATACAGTGTGTCTGAGAGCATTTGCCTTTTTCCTTCTATATTTTCTCTTGTTTTTGTTTACTTGTTTAGTCATACAAAAAAACTTCAGAGTTTGTTTCAATCAGAAAAATTATAAACTTAAAATTCTATATAGCATTCCTTTAAAATGCTGACTAAAAGAGAGTATTTTTTTGTTCATTTTTACCCTCAAATTTTCTTTGCAAATACGTTAGAAATGTATTTAAATTTTTTAAATTTTTCAATGTTTTATTTATTTCAGAGAGAGTGAGAGAGAGAGACAGCGTGAGCAGGGGAGGGTCAGAGAGAGAGGGAGACACAGAATCTGAAACAGGCACAAGGCTCTGAGCTGGCTGTCAGCACAGAGCCTGACACAGGGCTCGAACCCATGAATCGCGAGGACCTGAGCTGAAGTCGGACGCCCAACCAACTGAGCCACCCAGGCACCCCTGTATTTAAATTTTTGCAGCGGCTATGAATACAGACTTATAGTTGGCCTTACATTTAATCCTGACTCAGTCACTCACTTGTATGACCTTGGGCAAATTTTTAACCTCTAAGCCTCAGGTTCTGATCTGTAAATTGAGAATTATAATAATATCTAGTTCATAGTTTGTTGGAGGAATACATGAAATAAAGCACGATGTCCATAAAGAGGTTAGCCTAGTGCCCAGCACATAGCTAAGAAACATTAACTTATTTCTACTGAGATGATATATTTATATGTGTGTTATTATAATCATATTAATGTGGTAAGAAGTGGAAATCAACTGTACACCTCGGGATTACATATATGATACTAATTTTTTCAGTATCAGCAACTTAATATTAATTCCAGATGCTCTTTTTAAAAAATCTGGGAAGCAGATTTTTTTTTTTTCTTTTTATTTATTCTGAGAGAGAGAGAGAGAAAGAACGCACATGCAGGCTCAGGGGAAGAGTAGAGAAAGGGAGAGAGAGAGAATTCCAAGCAGGTTCTGCACTGTCAGCTGGACTCAAACTTACAAACTCATGAGATCAAGTCTTGAGGCAAAACCAAGAGCTGGACACTTAACCAACAGAGCCACTTGGTGCACTGGGAAGCAGAGTTTCCCAGAAAAAAAATATTTTTTTTTCTGAAAAGTGTAAATGTATCCAAAGCACAAGTAAAGAAAGTCCTATTGTGTTTTCATGAAAACCACATAGTAAAGCTGTAATCTAATTATAGATTGGAGGCACAAACATTAAGTATTATAATAATTGATTGTTTTCCCATATTTTACTTTAATAAATGTATTAACCATATTCTTAGTTTTATATCAAATAAAGGTATTTACACATGTCATATGCATTCTGTGTATGGATATTTTTTCCATTCTTATGCTCCATTCTTTAAAATTCCATCAATATTATCCTTTCACCTAATCTAAGGAAAGATCAAGAAAGTCTATTTCCTTAGTCATCTTAGTCATTATCCACCCCCACCATCCCTCCAGGCTAAAAACATCGTGCAGACTGAGTTATTAAAGTTGATCTCAAAGAGCAATCTGTTCTAAACGACTGTCCCCTGGATCTGCCACGGAACCCTGTAAATACCCTTCATTACTCTGTCGGGGTGGTATCACATTTCCTTCATGATACTTCTGTGGCTGACACAGTTAGGCAGTGAGATTTGGACTTTGGATGATCCTGGTTGATTGATACTGGAATGGCGCTTCTCCTTCAGGTAACCACAGATTTACTTTTCAGGATAACATTTTAAAATAGGTGTTCTGTTTACAGTTTTAAAAACTGTTTTTAGTTTTAAAAACTAAAAAAAATGTTCAGCTTATAGCTTTTTAAAATGTTTTTGATTTTAGTTTTGGGCTAGCATTTTCAATACTGTTTAGATCAAAAAGAAGTTTTGTAAGGATTTAATTGTATTTCTCAATTACATTGTATCAGGGGATTGGTATAAGACCCTCAGTAACCCACCATACATACATCATTTTGGATGGACAAGAACTTGTCTTTGGCATATGTTTCTCATTAACAAAAGTTAGGAGATACATACATGTCTCTGTTCTTTAAAAATAAGATATAGAGGGTTTTTTTTTCCTTTTCATCTCATACAAGAAGGGGGTAAGTCAATGTATATATATTAACTTTAAGCAAAACTTATTGAAACTTTGGTATATGTGAACAATTTCTTCTAAAGTATTAAAATCTATAGCAATATGGAAAAACAGGAAATACAAAATTTCACATGAATCTACTACCACAAACTTTCTCGGATGCTTATCCTCCAAGTGAAGACTTCCTCTGTCATAGATCTCCCAGATTCCTTGGTATTGCTGTGGATCATCCCAATGTGAGTAAATTGTTTCTGTAGCTGAGTGACTGAATTAAGAAAACAGCTGAAGGCAAGCACAGGATCATGTTCAAACCACAATAAACACATGTGTTGGATGGGCCACTCAACTTTCTGGGGAAGACTTAGGACATATAACCTTGTGTTTACTTGTCACTTATGAAATTTCTTTTTAACTATGTTGAATTTTTTTTTTAAGTTTTAAAAATTATTCTTTATACCAATCAACTCTGATAAAATCTGAGGTTTGTGGTATAATGTTTATGTAAGCACTACGATGATACCCAGGATAGAGACTGTGTTACTGGGAGAAAAACTAATTTTAAAAAACTAGAATCTAGAATACAAGTTTGATGTATTGTAAGCAAGATGTCCACAGTTGCCGGATAATATTTATTTTAAATATTTACATCCAGGTTTTTTCCCAAAGAGTTCAAAAAATTCTGTACACTATCTTATCATGGCATAGTTGCATGAAAGTAGAAATATATTCACTTACAGTATGTGTATGCATTTGCTTTCAGAAAATCAAATTGTAGCATGTCTATTTATTACCTGAAATAGAGGTCTCACTTTCTCACATCCCTAACAAAGACCTAGCAGCAGTTATACTGATTAGGCCTCAAGATCTGAGTGAGATAGAGGGGGAAGATCTTACCTTTAAATAAAAAGATACTTTTGGAACACCCACATAAATAGAAAAATGCAGAAACACAATTAAGTAGCCTTGAGGTTGGTATCAGCACAGAATTAGGTAAGAGAGCAAAGGAATCTGTCATTAAAGATCTGGATTACTGTGGTAATGAAAACAACCTATCCACAAAATCTTTTTGTACCTTTTTCCTCCTCAGTAATAGTACTTTTCACCTAGATTATTTAAAAGTTTTCCTGAAATTTTTTTCACTTTGCCTGTGTAAATACAAAGCTCCATAAAAAAGTAGTGAAATCCCTGATGTAATCACAATAAACAAAGAAATTTGTTCAGGATACAATAGGGATTCTCAAGATGACTGAAAAGGGCAAAAAGATCTCTTACTGAATTCCATAAGGTCAAGAATTTTGGTTTATTTTGAGCACATACCCAGCACCTGGTACATAATAGGCATTAGGTAAATTTTTGTTGAATGAATGAATGGGAAGAATTCCTACAAACTGCTGAGTGACTTAATTAAGAAGCTAGATGTAAGCCAATGTATTTTAGGCTATCCAGATCTAAGAATGATCCTTTTAAAAAATAACCAATGACATCTGAATTTTCAAAACCCAGGCATCTGCCAAGATTAATGTTGTTACAGCACACTTAATCTGTACTAAGTAATACGGTTAACTTCTTTTTCCTCACATTTTTATTCTGAAAATGTATGAAATTAATATCAAAGAAACTATACTTTGACAAAGCAGGTTTTGAGCAGATGTTGGTTTGGTTAAGTATTCTTTTTTTATTGGTTGGCGATGCTTGTGAAAAAAGACATCTGGCATAGACTTTTTCAAAATAACAGACAAAAATGTTATTCCAGGTACTAATAGAAGAATAGGAGTTGCAATCTATACATTATATAGTAGTTTTGACTTTTAAACAGTATCTGATTAGTTTTTTTCTCATGAAGTTTGTTCAAACTAATTTGTTACTGGGTTTATTCTCAGGCAGATTTTTTTCCCTCTTCTTTCTCTTCTTCTTTTTAGAATCTCTAACAACTTTTAATGTTAGCTATAGTCTCTGCTTTTGCTTAGCCTTTGGACAAACAATTCCAAAAGTCTCCACTTTAAGATGTTAGGCCTCAGCTTTATATTGGCTTTTCATAGCCAAATTTCCTAAAATGTTTCAGTGGTTAAGTGACAATAAATTTCCCATTAAAATTAGTTCCTAAAAATTAAGAATTTTGGTGTATTTCAAAAATAATACCAACTTCTTTGACAGATGGAACTGGCATCATGACTTTAGTATTAATTCCAAACATAAATCAATAAACAACTTGGGCCTCTAGCTAGGAGTGAAATTCTATAGGTAGAAAAACTGATTGACCCCCACCACGCATAGGTGCCGTCCTGCCATGGAATCCCTTTGCTCAGTTTTCTCCTGTCCAATCAGGTGGAATGTTTCACAGGCACATGGTTTATACAGCTCAAAATAACTTGGGACCTGTGAGCTGACAAATGCTCTGGCTCCGGTGGTGACAGGTTGTCCAGCTTCTTACAGCCATCTTCACTGAAACTAAGGTTAACTCCTCACTCTCTATGGACGGCTACTCTCGATTTCCAAGGGCGTGAAGAAGTTTCTTTTTCTCCTGTGCTTTCATCTAAAAGTTCTCCTTGGATAATTATCATCACAGTGGATTTCCTGGGTTGGACATCCTCATCTGGGTCAACTAAAAAAAGAAAGGTAATATCCAGATTTAAGTTCTCAAGTGTGTTTTGATAACAGGGCACTGACAATGGGAAAAGGTATATTTCAGAGACCTCATTACTGTTGGAGTGAAACCTAGGATGGCTTCCTAATTATGTATGATGGGACACGAAATTTTGTGAAAAGTAAAGTGTTCTACATGTAAAGATTTTGGAGGGGATTGATGAAACTCACAGAGATCACAATCTTTTTGGGTCCTAAGGAAAAATCGCTCAACAGAGGAAGTTGTGACATGTTACATACATCACTGGCATTTCTACATATTCACTTATGTAAATAATGGTGTTTGTATGCAAAATATGTGTACAGTGCCCATTTCCTTTTTAAAGGAAATCAAATCTAAAATAATTTGACTCCATAGTTAAAGACTTTCATTTAAAATTTTTTTTATCATGTAAAAGGATATGCTTGCTATATTTAGTGTTGGAGGATCTGCTCCCTGGATTAATGTACACAACAGCTGCAGAAAGTCTTGCTCAAAGGACATTGCTCTTTCTTTCTCCTTTCTCTCTCTCTCTCTCTCTCTCTCTCTCTCTCTCCCCCTATCTCTCTCCAACTGCATCAGAAAGACACTTACTTGACAGTCAGTGGCAAGTGTTTGGCCTGGTACATTGCACTATTAGCAGTAATTAGATGCACATCTTGAATTATATTGAAAAAAAAAAACATATAAGCAAAGAAAAAGAGCATGAATTAATCTGTGTTTCCATTCCCAAAAAGTGAACATTACAGTAATAGTGTTAAGAAATGTTATTATTTTATCAACAGATTTTTACTCATACTTGTTAAAGATACTAGAATCAATCAGTTTGAAAGAAACAAAACACCTACCCAGTTTTATTTCTCAAAAAATTATGGCTCAATTATTTTCACATTGGTAATGATGACATGAATTCTACAAAGTCTAAAACAATCTGTCACAACTTCTTAGTCTCTCCTTAATAATAACTCTTAAGTGCACATAAAATCCATAATCCTTTTCTAGGATATTGAGAATGTCTCTACCTACAGCTATAACAAACATATTTTTTAAACAAAAATTAAGGTATCCTATCTGAAACAGGATTGGACAACAAAATATTTAAATTCAAAGCCATTCCAGGAGATCTGAAATATATACATATTAGGCTTACTTTGTAGGAGGCAAAATTATAGACATTACAGAATCTTATAATAATGGACTCTGAAACAGTTGGACACTGTCCAAATTCTGGAAGTTTGTCTCCAGTCCCACTTATAGAATATGGCTAATGCTTTTGGAACTCATAATAGTGTGTTAAAGCTCCTGTTCCATATATCTGTAATTTAGAATACAGGCTCTATTACATGTTTCTGTTACAGTATGCTTACAAAGGCACATATTCAAAAGAATGGACTCAGAACCGCAACTCATGGATACCAAAAATTGAATGAATTTTTAATCAAAACTCGGTTCTGGAATTCATAGATAGTTTTTCCAACTTACTTTTGAAGAAATGGGACAGCACACAAATCAGGTTCCATTGTGAAAGCGCTTTAATGAACTAAGGTGACAGCTAAATTTTCAAGTTAATTCCTTATATGTAATAGGAGTAATGAACTCAGCTTGCTAACCTGAAAATACAAGACAAATGATACTGCTACCCCCAGAACAATTACAGTAGTTTCCTTCATTGACATTGAGATTTGTCAAAGGCATTGCTTGTCACATGGTGTCATTGCCCATAACAAGACCAAAAAAAAAAAAAAAAGAAAGAAAAAGAAAAGAAAAAAGGATCTTTTTTTCCTCTCTTAAGAGATATAGAAAAATCAAGCACCATGGAGATATTTTCTTAAAGGTCTATGGTGCTCCATAGTTGACAAAGAGCTTTTAAAACTGCTAGGGCATTGTGCTTTTGCTTAAAGGGGACAACCTAAGTACAGACAGAATACTCTGTTTAAAAATTTAAGAGCTTATATGTAGCAGATACTCTTTTTGTGGGCACAAAAATTTGTATGACTATTTACCTGCAATCACTAAAGTGTTTGTAGAGCTCATGTGTAACCAGAGTCACCTTGACAAGCTCTGCACATGCTGCGTGCTGCATATATACCTTCATCTGGAATCACAATACACTGCACCCTCTGGGAGGGGCCCAGCAGAGTCTTCCCACCAAGCTCTTAAACTAAAACTAGATTTTGAGATCCCAAGCCTCTTTGGGGCACCTGTTACTCTTCCAGTCTAGCAAGCATGTTATGTCAATGTAATTGGGGAACTATCTTTTTCAAACCCTTCATCACTTAAAGAAAATTGACACAAATATGAAGAGGCTGAAGAGGGATGAAACTGTTCTATTTTTTAATTTTTATTATTTAAGATGAATCTTTGAGTTAATGAAATTGACATTTTCTCATTTTTTTATGTCCTGTGTATGAGCTAAGTTTACCACGAACGGTGAGATCTTGAGGGTAATATAAAATCTCATTTTTGTGACTGCCATCAAACCCTTTTCTGATCCTAGATGCCTAAGTCTTCTTGCTTGCCTTTCATTACCCTTCCCTCAGATTGCAGAATTTACATTTACACAATTTCTTTGCTCTCTGTCAAAGTTAAATACTAACTTTGGGCTCTGGCTTCTGTATTCTTTACTCTAGTACTTTCCTACATGTTTATCCTCTTCTGTATATGAAAACATACAAAAGTATGTTTCACAGAAGCCAGTCTTTTTTCTCCCACTCAAACTAAAATCTCTTCTTTCTTACCTATCTAACTGCCATTACCAATTCAATAAACACAATAATAAGAGAATGGTTTACTCACCTTTGGCCTATTATCTAAAAACCTTTTCCTTCCTTTAACTCCTGCCCTTTAAGCAATGTGCCTAATTAAACAGATTCCCACTGTTTCTCTGTATTAGCTCTGCTGTGTCTCTTTAGTTCAACTGTCTCTTCTAATGTATTTATTTGTCTCTATTTGTTTTTATCTGCTGTTTTTCCTTTTTCAAACGAAAAGAAGAATTAAGAGACAATGGTGCATGGACTATTTCCATATTCCTACTGACATATTTCCCTATATTTCATGTCCATATTTTGATAATGCAACATATACTAACTTATTAAATTACTAATGTCACACCAAAATTAGATTAGAAATAAAACTAAGTAGGGGGTGATCACTGTAATAGTGAGGGAATGGAAACCATAACAGTAAAGAAGGATTTACCTCAAAGTGCATTCCATCTGCAGCCAAATTTTTAAAAGATGATCTGTACTCAACTCTCCAGGACTAGTTCCTATGTAATAGGATTTGGTTCTTGGCCCAGCAAGTTCCTCCAAAAGAACTGAGTTACATACTTCTATTGTGTTCTACACAATATGAACAAAAATGTTCTACATTTTTCTAAATATTTATTTATTTACTTTTTGAGAGACAGAGTGCAAGTGGGGCAGAGGCAAAGAGAGAGAGGGAGGGAGACACAGAATCTGAAATGGGTTCAAGACTCTGAGCTGTCAGCACAGAGCCTGACATGGGGCTCAAACGCACAAGCTGTGAGATCATGACCTGAGCCAAAGTCAAATGCTTAACCAACTGAGTCACCCAGTCACCCCAAAAGTTTTGAAGTGCTTTCACAAACAAACCTATGATGTAAGCAGGGTAGTTCTGTTCATCCTCACTCTAGAGGTGAGTTACTTAAAGATGTCTATCTTGTCCTATTCTAGCTCTTTACATAAATAATTATTAAATCTCATATTTTTGTGTTTACCTAGAAACCAGCTTTAGTTTTTCGTTTAATGATATTGTAGGGGTCCCTGGCTAGCTCAGTCAGTAGAGCATGTGACTCTTGATCTTAGGATCATGAGTTCAAACCCCACATTGGGTGTGGATCCCACATAAAGTACAATACAATACAATACAATGATACTTAATAGCCAGAAAATTTCGGTATTTATGTTTGAGTCCAAGTTACTTCTTTTTTTTGCAAGGTGTGAACAATTTTAATCCCAATAATACATATTGCCAAACTGCGTTTTTTTAAATGTTTATTTATTTTTGAGAGCGTGCAGGCAGGGGAGGGGCAGACAGAGACAGAGGATCTGTAGCTAGCTGTGTCCTGACAACAGCGAGCTTGTTTTGGGGCTTGAACTCACTAACCTCGAGATCATGACCTGAACTAAGTTCAGTCACTCAAACAACTGAGCCACCCAGATGCTCCCCAGGTTACTTCATATTAGGTTTTGCCAATTCTCTAGTCAATACCCCAGTTTAAATACTCACATTGCAACTAAAAGATGGATGTGTATCACATGGTATTTCCAAAAAAGTTCTTCTTAGAGCCTACAAGAAGAGTAGTGCTAAGTTAACATGAGTTGAGAAACATGCCCAAAGATATCAGCATCAAATTTTGTTATTACAAACCAGACCTTTACATTTTCAGCAAGTTCTCAGGGCAGATCCTCTCTTCCAGAGAAATCCTGGGGGTGAGGGAGAGGAAATAGAGGTATTTAGCTAATAAAGAACATTCAATAAGCCTTCTGTCACCAAATTAGTTTATATGATTTACTGAATTCTATCCTGATTGTTTTGTTTAAAGTTTATTTACTTATTTTGAGAGAGAGAGAGAAAGAGAGGGAGCAAAGAGAGAGAGAGAGAATCCCAAGCAGGCTCCATTCTGTCAGCATAGAGCCCAATGTGAGGTTCAAACTCACAAACCAGGAGATCATGACTTAAGCCAAAATCAAGAGTGGGTCACTTAACCAACTGAGCCACCCAGGTACTCCTCCCTGGGTTATTGATGCCACATTAATTGTTTCATTTCCAACCTAGGACAGTTTAACCTTAACCATGATCTGTGTTCATTACTCATTCTTATTTTGAAAGTGGCATTAAATCTGTTTCAATTTTGTAAGAAGCAGAAAGAAACAACATCCAATGTCATTCTGAACATCTCAGATGAAATGTCTGAGAGAATTCTTAATTTCCTTTCCTGAAACCTGTTCATCCACGTAAATGATTCCACCCTCACCTAATTGCTCAGGCCCTAATTTTGGAGTCACCTTTGACTCTGCCCTTTCTCTCATATCTTTCAGTCCATTAACAAATTATACTGGCTCTACTTTGAAAAGATACCTCAAATCTGATCATTTCTCGCCATCTCCCACTGGTACCATTCATTGATCCAAGCCACCATCAACTCTTGCATAGCACATCTGACTGATCTGCATATCTGATTCCCCTCTGACTGATCTGCTCATTTCTGCATTTGTTCCCTTCAACTTGATTCTTTGCATAGCAGCCATGATTAACTTTTTTCAAATCCATGTCATCTGTTTCTCAAAATTTTAAAATGCTTACCAATTCACACATGTAATAGGATTCAAAGACCTTCCCATGGTCTACAAGCCTCACATGATCTAACTTTGTACTTTTCTGACTTCTTTTTCTTCTACTCTTCTTTTGCATTCACTTCCTGGCACGTTGGGCTTGACTCAAGCACAGCAAACATTCACCTCCCTTCACCCTGACATTTCTTCCTCAGTTAAAAATTCTCACACACACCCCACCCCTACGATGATCACATGGCTAACTTCTCCACTGTAGTAGAAGCTATGCCTGATCTTCTTAGCTAAAACAGCATACCTTTCTCTCTCCCCCTTTATTCTCTATTACCTTGCCTTATCTTTTTAACACTTAGATCTTCTCCACTACAATGTCAATTCCATGAGGGTAGGGACTTTGTCATTTGTTCACTGCTGAATCCATAGGGCCTGAATGGTGCCTGGCATATAGTGGATACTCAAGAAATATATACCAGATGAATAAATGAAAACTACATTATCTATCCATAATAGCTTTTTAAAAGTATTTGGGCTCTATAAAAGTATAAACTTTATAACAAATAGTTTAAAACTAATGCTTGAAAATAAAATGATACATTTTCTTATTTTCTAAAGTAGAGATTATTTATCAGCTTAACAATTTATACATTCATTTTCATCTGAGAACCTTCTGAAATGGAATTGTTATTATTCTATTTGAAAGATGGGAATAATTGAGGGGCGCCTGGGTGGCTCAGTTGGTTAAGTGTCTGACTTTGGCTCAGGTCATGATCTCACAGTTTGTGGGTTCGAGCCCCACATCGGGCTCTGTGCTGACAGCTAGCTAAGAGCCTGGAGCCTGCTTCAGATTCTGTAACTCCCTCTCTTTCTGACCCTCCCCTGCTCATGCTGTCTTTCTCTCTCACACACAAAAAAATTAAAAAACATTAAAAAACATTTTTGAAAGATGGGAATAATTGAGATTAAAATACCTTAAGTGACATGCTCAAGATAACACAGTTATTTAGTGTTGGGGCTGGGACTTAAACCCAGTTTTCTGATTATAATCAGATGTTCTTTGATACTTCTTGTGTGAAAAGAAAGCATAATTCTGGTTCTTTCACCCACCATAAATAAACTTTCATTTGAAAATCACCTTGAGGTTATTACTGCCTTTACCAGTTTATATTTTTCTTGGTGTCTGAAAGTTTTCTTTGTAAATATGATTTTGTAAATAGAAATCTTACTTTATCCTGCAATTAAAATAAAAGATAAACAACAGGAGATTTAGGGGTGTCTGGGTGGCTCAGTTGGTTAAGTGACCAACTTCAGCTCAGGTCATGATCTCACAGTTCGTGGGTTCGAGCCCCCATTGGGCTCTGGGCTGACAGGTAGCTAGAGCCTGGAGTCTGCTTCAGATTCTGTATCTCCCTCTCTCTTTGACCCTCCCCTGCTCATGCTCTCTCTGTCTCTCTCAGAAATAAATTAAAAACATTAAATTTTTAAAAATTATAAAATAAAGATTTATCAGGAAATTCTAATGAACAAAAGAATTCAACAGATATTTACTAATCACCTTCTATGTACTGTGTGTGCAAAGAGATGATGGTGTACAGAAACAAAGTGAAGTAGACAGAAAAGCAAATAGGCAAATTTAATATGTTGTGATAAGTGCTATGTTTGAGGATAAAGACAGAAAGCTTTGGGAACACATTGTACAGGTACCCAATCCAGAACAAAGAAGAAATCCCAGGGCAATGTCTCAGCCAAGAACTGAAGACCAGTAACTTGGCCATGAAAGGTAGTGAAGGGAGGTGGGACAGGGAGGAGCCTAAGCAAAGAAAATAAATACAAAGATATGAAGGTAGCATAGTTCACTCAAGAGACTACATGTATTTCAATAGAATATAGATAGTGCTGAAATTAACTACACATATGGAATTCAGTTTCCCTTCAAAGTTTGTCCTTGGGTCAATCACTTCACTAGTTCTACTTCCCTTTCTTATCATGGTATGTCACTAGAGTTGTTTTATAGTAACAACAATAATAATAACTACCATTTACTGAACATTTACTAAATGACAAACACATTTAATCATCACTTCAACCTGTGAGATGGCTACTGTTATTATCCTTGTTTTGTAGAGGTGTCAGCTGAAGCTTATAGAAGTTAAGTGATTCTGTTGAGTTTAGAAAGCCAGAAAGTGTCAGAACTGGGATTTGAACCACATCTAACTTCAAAGTTTTAAGTAATAAATACTACATTAAAGAACACTAAAGAAATTAACATTTTTTAAATTAAAACATTAAAGCAACTCTTTATTTTGAATACTTGAAGGTTCTGTTATCATAATTCCTTATGACCATAAGCATCAGAGCAGGCACACATTTACACCTCAATTAGCTTCTTTTCTTTCAAAAAGAAAACAAATGGTTATAGAGAGCAGTTTTTACTCTTTGTGAGTATTTCCTTTCCTATTTTCACCAAAAATATAAAGTTTTAAAAAGTTTTTCATCATTAATATCACCTTTACTTAAATATTTTACTAACATGATTTTGAGTGTCCATTATAGGGGCTAACCCTGTTTTAAGGCTTTGCATTCATGATGTTATTGATCCTCACTCTCAAGGTGACTGCTTACTTTGCCAATTTAGAGGTTAGTTTTGGATAGCACTCTAAAAGTCTGAGATTTAGAACAGTTCTTAGGAAGGCTTCCTTGTGATGTAAAGTGAGGCTATCCTATAAGGGAAAGGAGAGGAATGAACGAAACAAGTTTTGTGATAGAATCATAAAGTCTAAGAGGAAAGATTACTTTTCTCTCCATCTTCCCAGCACAAGGCCTAGAACATAGTAGCCAAGAATGGCAAACAGCCTTCATTTCTATTCCATCTCTGATTGATTGGTGGTGGCCGAAGAAGTGGAGTGTTAAGACAGTCAAGATCAGTGGGAAGAGCAGTGTAATCTGTTAGATGTATCTTTTAAGGAGAGAGAGCGAGGAGTAACAGCTTATGGTTCACAAGTTTGCCATCTCTCTAACAAATGTGTGAATAAATAATGATAAAAGGTTAATAATAATATCAAATTGCTTTGCATTACCAAACTCTCTAGTCCAGGGGGCTATGAACTAAAATTTCTGTAGTATTTTCTTAATATTTTAAAAATTATTTATTTTTTGAATCAGTAATATTCTCATATAATTAAAACTCAAAAGTCAGAAAAGGGTGAAATATAGTATAGGTCATCCTGTCTTGCATCTCATTTCCCTGCCTCCTATATCCCCTCTTCACCAATGTTAATATAAGAGATTTTTTTTCAACCTAGGCTCTAACTCCTGTCTTTGTAAGGTATAATTAAATTAATTATACCTTATTTGGAAAGGATAAATCATTAGACTTTTCAAGAGCAGATTGAGCCTATAAACATATTGAATTTAAACAACTTGTCTCTAGTCAAAAAACAAAAGCATTACTTATATTCACAAACTAGATCAAATTTATGTTTTGGGAAAGTAAATAAGATTATGCTGTCAGGGTCTCTTTTTTCCATTTCAAAGAATATATTCATTAGTTTAACAATTTATTGGGATCAAATTCCTTGCATTGGTGGAAGTTACATTCTAGGAGTGAAAGAAAAATGACAAGCTGCTAAAAAATGTGCACGCAGAGGGGCTTAAGTGTTAAGCTTCTGACTCTTGATTTCAGCTCAGCTCATGATCTCATGGTTTGTGAGATCCAGCCCCCAAGTTGGGCTCTGCACTGACAACATGGAGCCTGTTTGGCATTCTCTCTCCCTTTCTCTCTGCTCGCTTCCTCTCTCTCTCTCTCAAAATAAATAAACATTTTTTAAAAAGTGCATGTAAGATATTTCTCAAGGAGTTAAGTGGTATTGAGAAAACTAAACTGAGTAAGAAGTATAGGCTAGAAGGGGATTGCCACCTTATGTTGAGTCATAAAGAAAAAATCATGAAGGAGAGAATAGATGACCAGGTAATTGAAAGAAGTGAGGAGTCATACAGCGTTGTCAGAAAGAGCATTCCAGGTACAAGTGACAGCAAGTGCAAATCTTCTGACGCATTTCAGATGTGACTTAAGAATATTTCAGAAATAATAAGAAACCAGTGTGAGTGAAGCTGAATGAAAAAGTCTTGAAGCAATAGAAGATAATGTGAGTTTAGGTAGGGATTTTTCTGAATTAAATGAAAAACATTTTCATTTTTATTATTTTATTACATTCAAGGTAAAAGGGAGAATATGGACAGCAAATATTTGTGTATGAAAGGTTTTATAACTCAAAGCTCTTTATAGATACTATCAAAATTATGCTTAGAGATTGAATTTAATCTCACTATAGTTACATCATAGCTTTCACAACTGAATTTGTGTTAAAGAATTTAATAGAGTGCTTATCACTCACACTTTTATATTACAGGGAAATCTCATTCAGTTCCTCTTCATATTACAATTTGAGATTAATCTTTAAATCTTCAATGGAAATTTTGTAGAAGTATCAAAATTAGGCAATTTTTTATTTCAAACTTTAAGTGTTTAAGAACCCATCATGCTATAATAAACATAGACTTGTTATTCTTTAGGAATGACCCAAATATTCTGTTCTTATTATTATTTTGTGACAGCATGCAAGACGACAGCATCGAAGCTTCTACTTCCATATCTCAGCTTCTACGAGAGAGCTATTTAGCAGAAACTAGACATCGGGGAAACAATGAAAGGAGTCGAGCAGAACCATCCTCCAACCCTTTTCATTTTGGCAGTCCTTCTGGAGCTGCTGAAGGGGGAGGAGGCCAAGATGACCTTCCAGATCTTTCAGCCTTCCTGAGCCAAGAGGAATTAGATGAAAGCGTCAATCTGGCAAGATTGGCCATCAATCATGACCCTTTGGAGAAAGCAGATGATGCTCAAGCTAGAAAACGCCTTTCATCTGATCAAATGAAACACTCACCTAAATCAAGTTTTGACCCCAACTTCTGTCAGGATAACTCTCGAGGTCCTACCAGCTCTAAAGAGAGCCCCCAGGAGGCAAAAAGGCCACAGTATAGTTCTGAAACCCAGTCCAAAAAAGTATTCTTAAATAAGGCTGCCGATTTCATTGAAGAGCTGTCCTCCCTTTTCAAAGCCCATAGCTCCAAAAGGATTAGACCTCGTGCCTGCAAAAACCACAAGAGTAAATTGGAATCTCAAAACAAACTTATGCAGGAAAATAGCTCCAGTTTCTCAGATATCTCAGAAAGAAGAGAAAGATCTTCTGTTCCCATCCCTATCCCTGCAGATACTAGGGATAATGAAGTGAATCACGCCCTTGAACAACAGGAAGCTAAGAGGCGTGAAGCTGAGCAGGCTGCCAGTGAGGCAGCTGGTGGAGACACCACCCCTGGGTCTTCACCTTCATCTTTGTACTATGAAGAACCTCTGGGGCAACCTCCTCGGTTCACTCAAAAGTTACGGAGCAGAGAAGTTCCAGAAGGAACCAGAGTACAGTTGGATTGCATAGTGGTAGGAATTCCACCACCTCAAGTAAGGTAAAAATGTCCCATTAGTAATGTTTGGTAATTGCTTTCCCTCTACACTGATCCTCCTAAGTCTGTCTTTTAAGTATGTGGTTTCAAAAATTATATACATCTTTTGAGAAAAAGAGTCTAATATAGCACTCTCCAATAGAAATATAATATTAGCCATATATGCAATTTAAAATTTTCTAATAGCCACATTTTTAAAAAATAAAAAGAACTGGGTGAAATTAACTTTTTAAATATGTATTATTTAACCAGCATATTAAAATATTGTCATTTTGACAGGTGATCACTATAAAAATTATTAATAAGATATTTTACCTTCTTTCTGGCATACTAGAGTTTTAAAATCCAGTGTGAGTTCTATACTTATAATAGCATATCTCAATTTGACTGGTAAATTTTCCTAGGAAATACTTAATCTGCATTTAGATTTCATAACATTTATAGTTGAAATAGTAGCTTGACATACCCAAGTTGTTACAAGCATACTTCAAAATTTCCTAACAGTGGACTTCAGTATCTGTTTTTAACTTTAACTAAAATTAAATATAATTTGAAATTCAGACCCTTGGTTGCACCAGCCACATTTCAAGTGCCCAATCATGTGGCCAGCGACTATGGTATTGGACAGCACAGGTCTACAGTCTAAAGCATAAAAAAAGAAAGTATTTATGATCTATACTCAATTAATACCTGTGGGTTTTTTTTTTATTTTAAAGAAAGCCAAATAGTGAGATAAAGATTAATAAAATAAAGATAGACTAAGGCTGTGGCCTAATAAGATCAATTTAAAGATTCATTTTACATGTATTGTATTTACTATAAACTTTTTGATATCAGCTTAATGAACACTATTCTCCCCAAAGTCCAAATCTTTCCCTAATATGACTGATGAGTAGAGAGGATATTAATCTTTTATGTGCTTACCGGTTAGCTTTTCTTTGAAGCAAATAAAGCTTAAGCTTCAGGGCTCCTCATTTGCATAAGCAATGCCTAATTTTGTGGTCTAATATTTTACTTTTTAAGCGGCTCTTCCACATTTATGAACTTCAGGCTTCACAAAACCCTGGGTGATATTTATAAATTCTAATATGTAGTAACATATGAATAAAGTGCTTTATGTGTGTTGTTTTGTAGAGAATTACTGGTATTTAGAGTCCTGTAACACAGTCACTTTACCTTCCTAACCATGTATTTACTAGTAGAATATGACTTAATTACTATTTAACATTTATTCTAAGTGTGTAAACAGGGCCTTGTCTTTTTTTTTACACAGTATTCATATTATGGGACAGCAATAGTATTAATAATAATAGTTTTATTTGTATTTACATATTGATTCAAGGGATTCTAATCCAACGATGTATTCATATTGAATTTTGCTTTTCAAAGGCAACATAAGGCAATATTAAATATTATTTTTACAATAGCATATCCACTACTCTGCAGTTATCCAAATGACCTCCTTGAGGGCAAGGATTCTCCTGTGTATCTTGAGCACCAAGCACCGTTTCAAACCCTTAGTAGTCACTGAGAAATGTTAAATAAACTAATGCATAAAGAAGCAGGAAAACAAGAAACTCAACTTAGAATTAAATCAGGAGTGAGTCATTTGACCCAAGATATGGCGAAGGGTTGAAACTGTACTACAGAGGGAAGTATCTACCTTTCTACCCTAAACATGCCTGATGACACTCTCTAGGATTCTGGTTGGTAATGCTGATCAGATGTCATCACAGCACCATGATAGAAACTACTCAGTGACATCTGGTTGGCCTAAGTAAGCTGGTGAGCACTCAAGTTAGAGTACACGTACAACTTACTTACTTGTTCAACCCACTAGTTTCTGAACATGGATTGGACCAAAAAAAAAAAAAAAACCAACAAAAACTAGACCAGATCATTCAGGACTGATTCTTCCTGCTTCTTGACCATGACAATCTTAGATACAAAGAAAGAATTCAGTGAGAAAATCATGAGAAAAATCAGCCAGGAAGAATTATAAGATGCTCATTCCCCCAAACAACAAAGTTATCTGGTAGTCACTCAAAAACTACTTAATCAACCAACTACAAATTTATAAATTTAAAAGTGAAAAAATGTACACAGCTTCTATGCAGTAATACTAATTTTACCTGGAAGAATTTCCTTATTGATTGAACTCATGCCTGTATCCCAACCACTGGTGCTAGGAAATTCCTAGGTATTCACTAAATAGTTTCCGAACGAATTAGTACTTCATTTTATGACTTCAATTATATTGTAAAAAGTTTAGAATTCTCCAGGGTAACTATTAACTATCATTATTTTCCTAAGCCCAGAATTTACATAACTTATATTTACATAATTTCTATATTAAAAAAATATATATATTTAGCTTTTACTATGTGCCCTGCACTGTGATTATTGCAATGACAGAGATGATATAAGATTTGTCCCTGCCCTCAAGGAGCTTGTTATTCAATTTTTTAAATCATCCAAATTTTATAATATGAAACCATAAAAACTATCAGGCTTCAGAGAAGGAGTGGAAGACTAGAAAGATCAAAGACGGCTTCAGACATCTAAGGTGAGGGGTGAGAGGATTTAGGAAGAAATCTACTCATTTATTCATTCATTCAACAAATACTTATTGAATTACTAAAGTGACTCACTGGGAGTACAAAACAACTGTGAGATAAGGGGGGTGGGGACGGTCAGGGACCTTGTTTTGAAACCAAGTCTAAAACTATTCTGAGAGGGTAGTTCACAATCTAAAAGAGCAATAGGGCAACGATGTAATCAAAACATTGCAATATTGTGTGATAAAGTCTATAACAGAAGTATGTGTAGAATGCCATGGAGGCTCCAAGGAAGATGTGGTTATTTTGCGTGGAGTGCAGGATAAAGGAAGCATTCACAGAGGAGGTGCCTCTTTAGCTTGAGGAGACCATGGATAGAGGAGGAAGCAAGTGCAAAGGCCTAGAGACAAGTGTTTCTAAGGAACTGCAGGTACTTGGCTATGTGAAGAACATGGGGTAACAGATGAGCAAAGATGAGAGGGAAGATTGAAGAAATTGGCGGAGGGATGGGTCCTTATAGGCCAGGTCAACGTAACATGTTTACATAAAGACACCGACACTGAAGTAGTAATATTTTTATATGACAGGGAGGAGACTGACCTAATTTGAGAAGAAAGTAGAGCCAGATGATTTTGCAGAACCTTGAAAGCAAAGCAGAATAGTTCAGACTTGGATTCAAAACCACCTGGAAATGATTTAATGTTATGTATAGGGAAGTACCAAGATCAAAGGGAGCATTTAAGTAGCATTAGTCTGGAAGAATGAGTTAGACTTGAAAAGAATGGAGCCAAAAGGCCAATTAGGAAGTTAAGGAAGGTATCCCAGGCATCAAATGCTCTGATTGGATTTGAATGGGGGCAATCGGAAAGCAGAGAAAAATGTGAGCGAACAAGATTTAGAAGAAAAGAAGTCAACAGACTTGGTGACTTACTGGATAGGAAGGATGAGTAAAAGAATGTTACTCCACATGTTTGAAGACGGATACCTGAGATTATAATGGGGTCATTGGCATGCGCTAAGAAAATGGAAGAGATGGCTGATTTATGGCGGGGGTTAATAATTTGAGTCTGAGGAGACCAAGAGACAATATCCAAATAGGCAGTTGGAAATGCAGGACTGAAGGTCAAATGAGAGGGTAGTGGAACTGGAGGTATTCCAATGAATGACCTGGACACTGGGAAATCTGGTCACAATATCTCTGTAATTACAAAGGGACTATATATAAGCAGGTAACACTTGGAACTAACTTCTACTAGTGCCAGAGTGGAGTAGTGTTTCCCAAACTTCTTTTAGCAATAACTCCTCCTCCTAGTTTTCTCCCCACAATGAATCTGTTACATGTTATTCCAACACACACACACACACTTAAAAAAATGTCTTTATGTTTATTTATTTTTGAGAGAGACAAAGAGGCAGAGTGTGAATGGGGCAGGGGCAGAGAGAGATGGAGACACAGAATCCAAAGTATCTCCAGGCTCTGAGCACAGAGCCCAACATGGGTCTTGAACCCTACAAGCCGTGAGATCATGCCCTGAGCCGAAGTCAGACGCTTAACCAACTGAGTCACCCAGGCGTCCCTACAAACACATATTTTTGAAGGATAAAATTAGAGCTTTTGAGATTGAAGATCATTGGGGTGGAAGAAGCCTGCAACTCCAGAGGTATCTACACAGAATCCAGGAGCATAGATTTTGATCCAGAAAAGTCCTTTAAAATGCATTAAAATAATAATGAGACATTTCAGTTTAACATATAGGAATATGAATGATAGTCAATGAGAATAATAGCCTTTTCACTATTTTTGCAAGAAAATGTTGTAAGTATACCTGGCAACTGAGGTCTGTGTAATCAGCATTTTATCCATGTTCTTGTAACTCTGGTTTAGCAAATTGAAAAATCATCTTTGCTATATTTGTTGTTTTCCAAGTTAATTGGGAAGAAATTATTTTGTTCTGTAGAAGTGAGATCCTATATCACTGAAGGTAGTGTTTTTGAAAGCTGGTTAATTTTGGACATAGCTTCATTGGAGGAGTTGTCTTAGAAAATGAAATACTTTCATGCATTACCCACAGATGAAAGAGTCTGCAGGAATTCACAGCAAATGGCCATGATCCCTTTTTGTATCCTGACTTCAAATTCTTTTCCCAGGAATGTACAGCTGGGTCACACTAAGTATGTTTGCTTGTACACAACTTTCTGAAGCAGCACAAATTTACCCTTTATAGACGTCAATGCCTGCTTTGGCTGCTTAGTTTTCCTATTGCCACTTCTGGACCTTGGCCTGTAAATGATGTGCTCAGGGAATAAATTAGTTATAAAGATGAAGGGCATTTTAAATGATACAGGGGAAATATAAAAATATTATTAGAAATAATTATATATGATACATAGTGAAAATATACAAATATTTTTAAATATTACATTATTTAGGGACTTTTTCTTCAACCTTTTGGGAAAAAATCTAGATGTCTTCATTCACTCATTTATCCAACCAATATTAAATGCCTACTATGTGCCATGTACTGTTATAGGCACTAAGATAAAAGCAACAAACAAGAAAAAGTCCCTACCTTCATGGAGCTTGGAATCTAATAAGGAACACAAACAGTAAACAAAAATTCCCCAAATTATTATATAATTACAATTGTGATAAATATTATAAAGACTGGTGCATAAAGTGAAGGCCCCAAACCTTATGGGTAGGCTGGGAAAGGTTTTGTTAAAAAGATAAATTTAGGCTTAGAAATAAAAGATCCCTGGGGTGCCTCGGTGGCTCAGTCAGTCAAGTGTCATACTTCGGATCAGGTCATGATCTTGTGGTCGGAGAGTTTGAGCCCGCATTGGGCTCTACGCTGACAGCTCTGAGCCTGGAGTCTGCTTTGGATTCTGTGTCTCCCTCTCTCTCTGCCCCTCCCTCACTCGTACTATGTCTCTGTCTCTGTCTCTGTCTCTCTCAAAAATAAATAAACATTAAAGGAAAAAAAAAGATCCCTGGGAGTTAGCTCAGTAAAGTGGTGTTTGGGGAAAGTGTTTTAGGGTGAGGGAACAGCAAATTTGGAGCCCTTAAGTTTGTAAGACTGTTATTGGCTTTAAGGAATTACAGGAACTGGTGTCACTAGAACATAAAGAGTGAGGAGGAAATGGTTTGAGATAAGTCCAGAGACAGGGCAGAGGCTACATTTTGAGAGCCTCCTAGAACATGTTGGGTCAGCATGATCTGGGACCTTGATGAATATGCAAATTCGCAGATTCCACCTTATTCCTACTGAATCAAGATCTCTAAAAGTGAGGACTACACATCTGTGTTTTAACAAACTGCTGTTTGTCTCTGTGCTGAGAGGTTTTTCAATTTCTTCAGAGACATCCTCACCAGGAGGGGCCTTCCCCATGTTACATTCTCCAGGTAATATTTTAGCACCTGCTCCTCAGTTCTTACTCCAACAGTACACTCCTCACACAGACTTTTTCTACTGCAGTCACCTCACCTTAGTAGGTGGTGCTTTGAGATGAGATCTGTTTTGAGGTGGAAAACCACCTGAGCCAAAATCAAGAGTCAGATGCTTAATGGACTGAGTCACCCAGGCACCCCTCTCTTTAAATTTTTCTTAACGATTTTTCTTCATAGTTTTACAACATATCTTTATGATTCCTAAATACTATTGATATGGAAGTATTTACAAGTGAAATGACACAAAATCCTGGACTTCCATTAAAATAATTCAAGGTGGGAAAAAGTGGAGAATATAAAAGAAACACATTTGCCATTTGTTGATAATTTGTTGAAGCTAAGTGATATGTGCATGGTAGGTCATCATACAGTGTCTCTACTTGTGTTTGTTTGAAAGTTTCCATAATAAGCTTTAAAAAATAATATTAGTGAAATTTATATGCATTTTTTATGTAAGGGGAATCATAACATATATATTCTTCTGCTGTTTGAATCTTTTCTCTAAAAACTATATCTGTGATGTTGCATGCAACTCTCATTCATTTTCATCACTATATAGCATTTTACTGTAAGGCTAGAAGATTATATTATTGATGTACACTTTTTCCTGATATGAGCAATGTTATTATAAACATTCTAATATATTCTCCTGTTGCATGAGTGTGTCTAGGCATGGAATTGCTGGTAGAGTATATAAAACGACTTTATAGTAATACCAAATTTTTTTCCAAATGAATTGTTTCAACTTACGTTCCCACCAACATTGGATAAGAATTCTTGTTGTTCTGCATCATTGCCAATATGTATATTATCAGACTTTAAAATTTTTTGCCAATCAGATAGGTATAAAGTGGTATCTTGTGATTTTCATTTCCATAGTTTTTAATGAAGTTGAGAATTTTTAAAAATATGTTTATTGACCATTCAGTGTTCACTTCTATGAGGGGCCTCTTTATATCTTTTGTGTTTCAATCAATTTGTTTTTTTTTTATTGACTTGTAAGACCTTTAAAAACATTATTAAGAAACTAATCACATGTCATATGTGTTATAAAAACATCCTCTACAGGTCTGACTGAACTTTTTCTTTTCTGTATGATATCTTTCATAATTAGATATTTTTAACATCAGTATAAAATTAATTATATTTCTTACATTTTTCTAATGTTTATTTTTAAGAGAGAGAGAGAGAGCAGGGGAGGGGTAGAGTGAGAGAGAGAAAGAGAATCTGAAGCAGGCTCGGCGCTGTCAGCACAAAGCCAACTCAGAGCTTGAACCCACTCACTGTAAGATCATGATGTGAGCCAAAGTCAGACACTTAGTCAACTAAGCCATCCAGGTGTTCCTATGGTTTTAGTTTTTATAGTATGTGTCTAGCTTAAGAAATTTTTCCTAAGGGATGCCTGGGTGGCTCAGTTGGTTAAGCATCCAACTCCAGCCTAGGTTATGATCTCGCTGTTCCTGAGTTGGAGCCCCGTGTTGTGCTCTGTGCTGACAACTCAGAACCTGGAGCCTGTTTCAGATTATCTCTCTCTCTCTCTCTGCCTCTCTCCCACTCATGCTTTCTTTCTCAAAAATAAATAAACATTAAAAACTTTTTTAAAAAGACATTTTTTCTAACCTCAAAGTAAGATATTCTTGTATATTGTCTTCTAAAAGTTTTATAATTGTGTATTTCACATTTAAACTTTTAATCCATTTAAAGGTGATTTTTGTATATGGTATGAAGTAGATATCCATTTAAGATTATTTTTAGGTTAGTTTTATTAATTATTATTTTTATTATTTTTAGATTGGATAACCAACTGTTTCAGCTCTAGTTTATTGAAAAGTGTATCATCCCCCACACTGATCTATAATGACGGCTCCATCATAAGTAAAAATTCCTTAAACATGTGGATCTAGCTCAGGCTTTCTATTCTTTTCCTGTGGTTACTGCATTGCAATAGAGTTTTCATAATTTTTATCTCCAGTCTTTTCATTTTAAGAATTTTTAACTCTTCTTGGCCTTTGCTCTACAATATAAATTTTAGAATCATTTTGTTAAATTTCATAAGAATTATTTTTAATTTATTGAGATTTTTGGGGTTGCATTGAATCTGTAGACCAATTTAGGGATAATTTGACACCTATAAAATATTGAGGCTTCATATTCAGGATTATAGTATAGTATATTTCTCCATTTATTTAGGTTATCTAAATAGTAAGACTGAGTAATTTTTTCTCTGAGTCTTACAAATCCTTGGCTAGATTTATCCATAAGTACCTCATTTTCATGCTGTATAAATGATAGCTTTTTAAAAAAACTACATTCCATATTTGTTATATATAGAAATGCAATCAACTTCTGTACATTGGTTTTCTAACCAATGTAAACTTGCTACATTCTTGCTACATTCTAGAGATTTTCTGTAGATTGGGGTGGGGGGGTGTTCTTCCTTTCCAAACTTGTATCTTATATTTCATTTTCTCGATTTATGGAACTGGCTAAGCCCCTCTGTCCAATGTTGAAAAGAAATGGTGACTTTGGGTATTCTAGTCTTGTTTATAATCTTAAAGGGAATACTTTACAGTTTTCACCATTACATAAGATTTTGGTGTAAGTTTCTTTTGTTTAGGAAAAATTAAGATTTTTTAAAATCATGAATGGATGTTGGATTTTATAAAACAGTTTTCTGCATCTATTGAGATCATTATCTGATTTTTTCCCCTTTATTCTTTTGATATGGTAAAGAACAGTGATTTCATAATGTTAAGCCAAACTTGAATTCTTGGGATAAACAAAATCAACACCATCAAAGTGGTTCCAAATTGAACAAGTAGAAGAATTTCTTCTGAAAGAAATTTTAACATAGTCAACAGAAGAAAGGGGGAAATATATACTTTAAAATATACAACATCAGGAAGATTCAAGTACCTTGCATCAACATAACTAGAAAATTCAATATGTTCATTTGTTCATTCATTCAATAAAAGTTCACTCAGCACTCACTATACATCAGGAACTATTCCAGGCACTTGAGATTCATTAGGAAATAAAGCAAAGTTTCCTGCCAAATTCTATTCTACTTGACATGAGGGAAATAGATGATAAACAGTAAATATAATAAGTAAGTAAATTGTGTAGTAATTTAGTAATAAGTACTATGAGAGAAAGAAAACATAAGAATTCTAGAAGAAGACAATAAAAAGTTTCCAGTCAGCCCTGCCCAAAGTAATGTAGTCCTTTAAAAAATTATTTTAGGGATTGTTTTCATTTTCACTTTATTAATCCACACTTTTATTATTAAAATTGGCTATATAGTAAGAAGTGGTCTTGATATCTTAATATTAACCAACTGCTTATCTATGTTTTTCTTAAGTTACCAAGAGGTTTCCACCTGGGTGAACTTAATAAATTTTAATAAAATTTCAAGCATAAACATATCCTTCCCCTTGTACTCCCAATGACTGAAATACAGCCATTGGGCATGTATTTCATGTAACACTTATGTTTGTTAACTCAGTAGCAAACAGGACAAACAAAACACCAGATTATGTCACAAAATCTAACATAACTTGGAGTTTTGTAAGAAAACATCTACTATTATCTTATTGTCCAATATACTCCAGAGTCCAATGCAGTCTGTCTAGGGAAGAGTCACTCTGATGCATGGAGAGAGCTGAGGATGTCATGAAGTAAACATACTACCTATTGTCTATTTTAGGCCCTTCACATAACAGATCAGGCATTGTTAGACAAAGCTGGCTAAAGACAATTCAAAGTAAGTCATTTTCTAGACCCCAAACCATCTTGAAAAATGAAAAAAAAAAAACCAGACTTGAGGCTATAATAATCATAATTTGAATGTATTCACTTAACATCCATACAGCAAACATTTTTTGGAGCAGCTGTGATGTGTCATACACTGTGGTAGGAACCAGATAAACAAATGATAAACAAAACAAACATGTTTATCTCCGCCCTATGGTGTTTACCCTTCTGTAAAGGAGAGCAATATTAAACAAATAAACCTACAAATCAATGCATAATTATGTGTAAAGGAAACAAACATGAAAAGGGAATTATGGGAGGTAGGACAGGGACATGGGAAGGGCTGGGGCAGGGCTAAAGAAACGCTCTGAGTAATCATTCTTTTAATGAGCATTATTGCTGGTGAGTCAGAATAACACATTCAGATTATGTTTAGAAGTCATGAATGTGCTAAAGCAATGAGTCATAACATTTATCCAAGCCATATTTTCGATAAAATAGTAACCTAACAGCAGTAACCAAACATCCAGTTAAATCTGAAAAATGTGTCCCTTCAGCGTCTTCATTCGCAAGCTTGGTAGCTAGCCAGACTAGCAGATCTGGCAAGCTATCCTTCGTGCTTTAAAGCTGGGTCCTTCTTTTTCATTCGGACCTGCCTTATTTTCCCAGGTTACTGACTCATTTCTCTTGAGCCGTGAATCACCACTGTCTGGCACCACTGCCATTCTGTAAGTGTCATGAGGATTGGGCGTTCTAAAACACGCACCTTAGGCAGAGCATTTCTGTGAAAGCATTTCCTAGCATGGATAGATGTTTGTAGAGAGTGTGTTTCCTCCTTACTCTCAAAAGTCTTCAGGATAGTTAAGTAAACGTTAATACTTTTTTAGAAGGCAGCCTGACCAGTGCATTATTTTTGAGTGGGTGATGGTGTTAAAGTCGGAGTGACAGTTACTGGTTTGTCTGTGGGATTGGCTGAAGCTCTCCTGCTGTCTGAGTAAGGACAAAAACGCTTCTGACAGGGAGGTTGGGTATTTGAATCATTTCACTTATTGACTCCTGGCTGTCCAATTGCTCTAGATGTTTCCACTCTCATTTTGGTAAGGAAGGAAAACATTAATGGAAGAAATGAGATAACCTTACAGTGTTCATATAAGGGAAGATATTCATTTATTTGTTTTGAATAGTTATTTCTTTTTGCTTTCTCAAATTAATACAGGTACCTTGCCTAAAAAGTCAGATATTAAAGAATAGACTAATTTCAACTCGCTTTGCAGTTTCCTATTTATTTACCTGTAGATTTCTAAATAATATGCCAGTAGTTCTCAGATTTTTTGGTCTCAGGACCCCTTTACAATCTTAAAAGTTATTGAGAACCAAAAGAGGTTTTATGTGTGTAAGTTAGACCTATATTTATCATATTAGAAATCAAACTGAGGAATGTTTTAAATAGTTGTTTCTTATTCATTTTTAAATAACAATAATGAACATGTTAACATAAATAATTCTGAGGGGCGCCTGTGTGGTTCAGTCAGTCAAGTGTCCAACTCTTGATTTCAGCTCAGCTCATGATTTCACATTCGTAAGGTCAAGCCCCACATCAGCGCAGAGGCTGCTTGGGATTCTCCGTCTCCCTCTCTCTCTGCCCCTCCTCCCCCTCTCAAAAATAAAATAATAACAACAATAATAATAATTTTATAAAAAATAACTATTTTCAAAAAATTTTAGTGAGAACAGTGGCATTGTTTTACATTTTTTGCAAATCTCTTTAATGTCTGGCTTAATAGAAGACAGCTAGAGTCTCATATTTGCATCTGTATTCAGTTTGTTGTAATATGTTGTCTAGGTTGAAGTAAACTTTTAAAATCTAGCCTTAAACAGATATGTAATTGGAAACAGGAGGAATATTTCAACAGTCTTTTCAGGTAATATGGATATTCCTATTTGGTACTACATCAAAATTCAGCTAGCAGTAGTTCCTTAAAGCTTAGTTGCAATGTGAAATCTGAAACCATACCAATGAACTTTTGTGTTGGTGTTTTGTTTTCTTTTAACCAATGAACTTTTGTACTCTACTATACTAAAACCCTTTGTTCATCCTGAACTTTGAACGGATATCATGCACTGGCAATTTGGAAAATGAGTAATGCCAATATTCCCAATGTTAACATATCTTATTATCTAATATTTAAAAATACGTCTGTTAATATCATCATTTGATTTCATCAAAAAGCCTTTATGTGTTGGGAAGCCCTAAATTTATGATGGCTTCCCAATCATAAATTTATGATACAAGTTTTCAAAACTTTAATTTTTCCATAAATTTATGATACGTTTTCAAAACTTTAATTTTTCCTTGAAAGCTCTAATATTTTGTCACTGGCAACAAAGGTTATCAGTTATTTTTACTGCAAACAATAGGCTTATTTCATTCATTTGTGAGAAGATATCTGCCAGATACCCAGGTCTGAATAATCATAATTTGCCAGTTGTTTCAAGTTCAAATATTGTTTCATGCATTTAATGCTTATTTCACCTCAAAAAATCACACTAGTGCTCTTCCATATCCAGTAGCAATGCTTTCTGCTACTTCCCATTTCACCACCCACAATGTCAAAAAGATGTAAACTCAAGGTTGAAGTTTAATAAAACCCATGATTTGTACTGCTTCATGAAGGACATTTTTAAGTGAAACTGAATTTTTTTTATAACCGCCAGTGTGGAAGTGAGAAACACAATGACCACGAGCCAAGTTTAGGCAGTGCCTAAACTCATGCTTGATAAAGCACCAGCAATTATACCCACTGTGGCTTTTACACCATCAGTGTAAATGCCAACTCAGTGAAAAGGCAAATAATATTTCAGTATTGTATAAAAATAGCTTTGTCTTTGCAGAAAGTGAACAATACTTTGACAGCCCCTGTAATATGCTTGTACCAGTCTTGCCTGGTATGTTAATGTTAGCTATTTCTTATTGACTCCCTGTTCCAGAAGATGGGGGATCAGCATCCCTTGACTAAACCAGCACATCTTTCCCTCACTGCCTCAATATAATCAGGTCTCACTGTTGTTTAAAAAAAATATGTCATGTTTACTTTTTTGTTACTATGTATTATTCACTGACAACCCACGTAGAGTAAAATGAATGTCTCCTTACTTGTACAACCTCTATTTATTTACTTATTTATTTTGAGCTGGAGTTGATTACAGTCTTGTTCTTGTTGTTGTTGTTATGTGCTTAGTTCAGAGGTTCTATCACAAATTTGTCTCAGTTCTCCAATACATTTGTAAAATCTCTCCTAAATACTCTGTTTCATGCAGCTGAGCCCCTATCAGGCCTGTTTCTCTGTAGAGAAATCTCTCCCAAATCCCTTCTTCTTGTTCCAATATGGAGCATGGGCTTATGTAGCCAGCAACTCAGCCTTCATCCCAGGGCATTCCCTAACTGCTCAGAAGAGAGGATGTGACCTCCCAAAGGGATCTCAATACTTATTTCCCAAACTTGAAATCAGTTACCCTATTTTAAGCTCTGTGTCTCCTCCCCTTTATTAGGGTGTTCTCACACTCCAAAGTCGTATTTCCAAATTCTTAAACTTGCTAGGGTTCTGCAGCAAAAATTGTCTTCTTTCACTGACATCGCCAAACAGGCACTTGATTTTCAGATTTTTCAACTCTCCTGGCTCCTCAGTTTGCTTTCCGCCTTCCAACACTTTGTGGAGTCTCAGGTCTGTTCTTATCTCCCTTCTCATTCTTTTGGTTCTTGTGGTTTTATACCTTTTAAAAATTCCTTTATTCTCATTTTAGGTGCATTTCAAGAGGGAGTAAAGATAAACACATGTGCTTAATATGTCTTGTTTGACTGGATGCTCACTGTTTGTATTTAAACTATACATGCTCTGAGGATCAGTTCATATGAGTTCCTCAGGGTCTTATTGAGATTTATGCCTTGGGAGATTTATGGACCCATTTCAGCAGCTACATATATTGCTACAGTCACAACCAATCAAAAACTGGCAAGAATTTGATGAAACTAGTAACAAAATTCTTACAGAATATTAACTATCAATTCTTTCCATCATTTGGTCTTTAAAGAAATCCAACAGATATTTTCTGAATACCACCATACACCAAGGCACTGTTGTAGGTATTGGGATTACATTGGTGAACAAGACTAATAAGGTCCTGTTGTAGACTTTACAACCTAGTGATGGGGCAGTGGAGCAAACTATGGCAAAATGAGCAAGTATATAAGATAGTTTCAGATAATAAGTACTGTGAAGATAACAAAATAGCATGGCATGACAGAGTATCTGAGGTTAAGGCAGCTACATTAGGAAGAGGCTCAGGGAAGGCCTCTCTGAGGTTAAGGTGACATTTGAGCTGAGGCCTGGATGGATGAGAAGGACCTATCTTTGTAAAGATCTGGGGAAGAGGATTTCAGGAAGAACAAAAATTCTAACATGGAAGACAGTTTAATGTGTTCACAAAGTAGAAAAAAACCCAGTGTGCTTGGAACATAGTGAAGGGAGAGTGGCAGGAGAAGGTATCTAGAAGTCAGTGCTAGGAAAGTACATTTGGAAGAAATCCCAAATAGAGGTGATAATTGAAGCTATGAGATGAGATGACCAAAGGAGAGAATACAGAGAACTTTATATTCTCTGTGCAGGCTGAAAGAGCATGTAAAGCACTGTACCTACCTTCAAAGAATTGACAACCCAATGAAATTTATGGGACAAGGTGAATCCCCAGAATAGAGAATAATAATAGAAAGTGTATAATCAAACCTTGCATGACATAGGTTTGTTTGTTTTTTAAGTGAAGTTAGAAAAATAACAATCATTGAGAACTGATGGTAAAAGGTTTTTTGTAGAGGAGGTGGTATCTGAGCCAAACTGATGGATGAGGTATATGTGCAATAGCTGAAAAGCAGAGAAAGAGAATCTGAAATAGGAAAACATGAGCAGAGACTTGAATGTTGGGGTAAGTATGACATATTTATGGAAGAGTAGAGAAAAGCTTGGCTGTTGAGATGTAGTTGAATAGATGAATTTGCTTTGTAATTGCTTCATTCATGGTGGGAGGGAGGGATTAAAATACTGAATGGTTAGAATTACAGTCTAGATTAACAATTGCCAGGACTCCTTCAATTTCTGAATAGTGGTAATACCTCCCCACCTAATTACTTTTTATTATGATGTTGATTAATAATTATTTCAAAAAAGAAAACAATATAAAATGGGGCATAATGAGATATTTCATTCCTTTCTGTCTTCATCCACCTTATTTCCTCTCATTCTCAGTAGGAACCACTTTTGATTTTCATTTTAATTTTTCCAGTTTTCTCTATGCAAATGCAAACAACACGACTATATCTTATTTTTTGCCCCCTGTGTTAGTTTCCTCCGGCTACTGTAACAAAGCTCTACAAACTGGATGAAATAAACTCTCACAGTTCTGGAGGTTAGAAGTCCAAAACCAAAGTGTCACCAGGACCACGCTCTCTCTGAGACTCTGGGCAGACTCCTTTTTTCTTTCTTCTAGCTTATAGACATGGCTATCAATCCCTGGCATTCACTGACCTGCAGCTGCATCAGGCCGATCCCTGCCTCTGCCATCACATGCCATTCTCTCTGTGTGTCTCTGCCTTCCAGGGTTTTCCTTTTCTTTTTTTTTTTAAATTTTTAATGTTTTTTATTTATTTTTGAGAGTCAGAGAGAGACAGTGCAAGCAGGGGAGGATCAGAGAGAGAGATACAGAATCTGAAGACAGGCTACAGGCTTTGAGCTAGCTGTCAGCACAAAGTCCGACATGGGGCTTGAACCCACAAACCGNTTAATAATTATTTCAAAAAAGAAAACAATATAAAATGGGGCATAATGAGATATTTCATTCCTTTCTGTCTTCATCCACCTTATTTCCTCTCATTCTCAGTAGGAACCACTTTTGATTTTCATTTTAATTTTTCCAGTTTTCTCTATGCAAATGCAAACAACACGACTATATCTTATTTTTTGCCCCCTGTGTTAGTTTCCTCCGGCTACTGTAACAAAGCTCTACAAACTGGATGAAATAAACTCTCACAGTTCTGGAGGTTAGAAGTCCAAAACCAAAGTGTCACCAGGACCACGCTCTCTCTGAGACTCTGGGCAGACTCCTTTTTTCTTTCTTCTAGCTTATAGACATGGCTATCAATCCCTGGCATTCACTGACCTGCAGCTGCATCAGGCCGATCCCTGCCTCTGCCATCACATGCCATTCTCTCTGTGTGTCTCTGCCTTCCAGGGTTTTCCTTTTCTTTTTTTTTTTAAATTTTTAATGTTTTTTATTTATTTTTGAGAGTCAGAGAGAGACAGTGCAAGCAGGGGAGGATCAGAGAGAGAGATACAGAATCTGAAGACAGGCTACAGGCTTTGAGCTAGCTGTCAGCACAAAGTCCGACATGGGGCTTGAACCCACAAACCGTGAGATCATGACCTGAGCCAAAGTCAGATGCTTAACCGACTGAGCCACCCAGGTGCCCCAGGTTTTCCTCTTCTTAAAGGATTTCATTCATGCTAGATTAGGGCCATCCTAGTAATTTCATTGTAACTTGATTATGTGTGCAAAGACCCTATTTCCAAATGAGGTCATGTTCCCAAGTACTGGTGTTTAGGACTTCAACATATCCTTTGGGGGGAAATTCTACCCATAACCACCCATATTTTTTACACAAACACTCCATATTCACTATTCTGTACCTTCCAGTTAAAATTTTAACTATATATCTTAGAATTCTTTCCATATCAATGCATAGTGATCTTTCTCAAACTCTCTATACAGCTGCACAGTGTTCCACTATGTGGCGGTACAATAGTTTATTTCATGGTCCTCTAGGGATGGACACTTAGGTTGTTTCAAATCTTTCACATTTTTTAAAATGTTTATTTATTTTGAGAGAGAGAGAGATAGAGAGCGAGCAGGGAAGGGGTAGATAGGGAGACAGAGAATCCCAAGCAGACTCCACACAGCCAGTGTGGAGCCTAATGTGGGGCTCGAACTCTCACGAACTGTGAGATCATGACCTGAGCTGAAACTTAAGAGTGGGACACTTAACCAACTAAACTACCCAGGGGCCCCAATCATTCACTATTTAAATTAGTAAACTGTACATTTGTCATTTTGTATGCATGCAAGTGTATCTGTATGATAGATTCCCACAAGTAGGATTGTTGGATCAAAAGATAAATGTATCTGTAATTTTGGCAGATATTGATGTATTGATTTCATAAGTTTGCACCATTCTACATTCCTACTAACAGTGGATGAGTCATCAAACTTTTAGACTTTTGCCAACATGTTACATGAGAAATTATATTTCTGTGTCATTTTTTTTTTTTTAAAGATAGAAAGCGAAAGCAGGGAAGAAGGGCAGAAGGAGAGAGAATCCCAAACAGCACGGAGTCCAACACAGGGTTTAATCCTACAACCCTGGGATCTTGACCTAATCAAGAGTTGAACACTCAACTGACTGCACCACTCAGGTGCCCCTATTTCTTCTTTTTATTTAAAAAAAAAAACATTTTTTAAATGTTTTTTTATTTTTGAGACAGAGAGAGAGAGAAACTGTGAGCAGGTAAGGGGCAGAGAGAGAGGGAGACACAGAATCCTAAGCAAACTCCAGTCTCTGAGCTGTCAGCACAGAGCCTGATGCGGACCTCAAATCAACGAACCATGAGATCATGGCCTGAGCCGAAGGTGGACACCCAACTGACTGAGCCACCCAGGTGCCCCCAGGCGCCCCTATTTCTGTGTAGTTTTGAGGTCTTTTTTTTTATTATGCACCTCCACATTTTAAACATTAATTTATATATTATTTTATGTAAACTTTTATCCAAAAAAACTATAGTAAAAACTTCTAACTTCAAATCTATAGAATTAATAAAATACCATAACCTATAGAAACTTACTTAACTTAGGTCTTTTGTCAAAATTGGACCACTACTGAAGAATGTGACTCATCCTCTTTACTCCAATGATTCAAATACTTGAACTAAATAATTTTCATTTAGCTAGGTTAGATGCAAGTTCAGTAGAGAATGAGTCCACTCAACCTCATGAACGTTTTTTTTAATGTTTGTTTATTTTTTTAATTTTTTAATGTTTATTTACTTTTGAGAGAGAGTACATGCAGAAGCAGGGGAGGGACAGAGAGAGAAAGGGGAGACAGAGAATCTGAAGCAGGCCCCACGCTATCAACGCAGAGCTCAACATGGCACTTGAAATCACTAACCATGGGATCATAACCTGCACTGAAATCAAGAGTCAGATGCTTAACCAACTGAGCCATCCAGACACACCAACCTTATGATCTTTTAATATCCCTTACATTCTCTCCCAATAAACAAAGTAGCACTTGCTTAATGCATAGTATAGAAAGCTGTACCTCTTTTTAGGAGAAGCCAAGCTCCACATCAAAGACCCTGCTCCTTGTGGTTGGCTGTATTTGATTTCTAATCCATCTTCTCTTAGTTGTATCATTCTTAATAGGAGCCATTTTCTAATTCCTGAGTAAAGTGTCAATGTAGTTTGAATACTGACAGCTCTTTTCATTGTTACAAATGATACCATTTAATGTTCTGATTCTAAGTTGTTACAGTTTTCTTTTTCGGGAACATCTGGACCATCTACGATATTTTCACATTTCAGTCATGTGTAACATTCCCTTCCTCACAGGTGGTACTGTGAAGGCAAGGAGCTTGAAAATTCGCCAGACATTCATATCGTCCAGTCAGGAAATCTGCATTCACTGACGATTGCTGAAGCCTTTGAAGAAGACACAGGACGCTATTCCTGCTTTGCTTCTAACATCTATGGGACAGATTCAACCTCTGCTGAGATTTATATAGAAGGTAAAACAAAATACTCATAGAGCATGGCACTTACTAGCAAGACATATATTTATAATAAATATTTATTGAGGGACTACTGTACCATACACTCTTCTATGGAATAGGGACAATAGTAGTGAACCAAACAGACAAAGGTTCTTGGACAGATGGAACTTACACTTTAATGGGAGAGACAAAAAATAAGTATGAAGTCCCCAAGTTACTCACAACTTCTGTCTCACTTGGCTACAATCAGAGGTTTCCACAATCCCCTCCTTGGGTTCAATTAATTTGCTAGAGTAGCTTACAGAATTCAGGAAACACATTCACCAGTCTATTAAAGGATATGATAAAGGATATAATGAACAGCCAGATGAAGAGATACAAAGTGTAGGGTCTAAGAAGGTCCAAAGTGCTCAAGCTTCTGTCCCTATAGAGTTGGAGTGTGGATGTATTTGCCAACCTGGAAGCTCTCCATACTACTGGGATTTTTATGGAGGCTTCCCCATGTAAGCATGATCAATTATTATCCATCTCCATTTCCTGCTCTCTTCCCCCTCAGGAGGATAGGGGGCAGGGATGAAAATTCCAAGCTTCTAATCATGGCTTTGTCTTCCTGGTGACCAACCCCCACTTAGGAGCTCTCCAGAGTCACCTCATTAGAACAAAAAATGTTCTTGCATTCTTATCACTTAGGAATTTATGAGAGTTTAGGAGCCCTGTGGGGGTCAAAGACAAATAATTAGAACAAAAAAATGCTCATAACTTAGGAAATTACAAGTTTTAGCTGCTCTATGCTGGGAACTGGGAGCAGAGACCAATATATGTATTTTCTGTATCTCAGAGTATATATAAGCACTATGAAAAAAACAGAAAGCAAGAAGATAGGAAATATGCCTATGTATAGTTGTATGAATACACACATGCATGGGTGTGGGGTGTATGTGTGTGTGTGTGTAGGTTTCAGTTCTACAGATAGGGTGGTCAGGGAAGACCTCATTAACCAAGTGACATATGAGTGAAGACCTGGGGGAAGTGAGGGAGTGAGCCACAAGGATATTCAAGGGAAAACCACTCTAAGCAGATAAATCAGTAAGTACACTGACTCTGAGGTGGGAGTGAATCTGTATATAGATACAGAGCTGAGCCAATGTGGCCAGAATGAAGGAAACAAGGAAGAAAGTAACAGATGAAGTCAGAAGTTCCAGATGGGTAGAAGTGGGAGGAGGCAGGTGAGAAAAGTGTGTAGGTCTTTGTAGGTCGTTGTAAGGTCTTTGGCTTTTACTCCAAGGGAGATGGGAAGCTATAGAGGATTCTGAGCAGAAATGTAACATCATCTGACTTAGCTTTTAATGGTATCACTCTGGCTCCTGGTTGAGAATATACCTCAGAGAGTCAAGGGTAGAAGCAGAGAGACCATTTGGGACCATTAGAAAGGCATTTACATCAGCACCAAACTTACATGATTAATTTTAGGAAATAAATCAATTTGTCTTCTTTATATGTCTACCAAATTTTTGTTCCACTTTATCTCACCTCTGAGTTTTTTCTGAGGACCATTCTTTAGCACTTTTATCATCTATAATACTTTATGTATGGCTTGGTTTTAACACAAATATTGTATTATTTTGGTATAAGTGCTCATTCACCAACCAGATCGTAAAACTGGGATTGTCTCATTCTTTTTTATATCTCTATTACTTTATGAAGTACCAAATACATAGTGGATATTTGATAAACATTTATTGAATAGATGCATGAATAATAATAAAAATGAATAATGCATGATAGAAATGTGTTGTATGTTTTTAACCTCAAATTTTTGGAATACAATAAATACCTCCAGATTTAGCTCAGTTATATCTTCCTAAAATTCACTATCTTGAAAAGGAAATCTGAGATCAAAGCTTTGCTAACAGTGCTGAGATTGGACTACTGATTTTTTTAATTTGTGGCAACAGAACTTCAAACACCCCCACTTCCAAATGAAGTATGACTTGTTAATATTAGGGGTGGACGGAAGAGCATCCACCTACACCAACAATGTTTAGAATCCAATGTAATCCTTCCTTTTATTTAATCTGTGTAGGCCAAGAACAAGAGGATTTACGGACAGCATAAAACATCTGCAGACTGCTCTGTTAAAGACATCAGCAGGTGTTTAATACACGAGCACTTGGCATTTGGACCAGTTAATTTGTACTCTGTTGCTAAATAGCCATGTGACCTTGAGCAAGTCCTTCAACTACTTAGGGTCTGTTTCTCATCTATAAAATTGGGTGTTAGTGTCGGAAATTCCCTGAGTTCATTTCTAGGTCTAAAATTCTACAGATCTTCAAATGCCTAGGAACTATTAAGAAATTATCTTAAATATTTCATGTCTTGTTTTTACTTTTCCAGGGGTTTCTTCTTCTGACTCAGAAGGGGACCCTAACAAGGAAGAGATGAATCGGTAATTCTGATTTTCTGTCTTATAGCTTTAGTATCCTCAGACCCTGAGAAACCTACTAATTGGTTTAGTAGAACTTAAAGAGAGTGGCTCCAGGATATGACCCCCAAAAATATATATTAGGGGAATTTGGAGAGCTTGAAGTCTTGCCTAGCAGATGAATTTTAATATTCCCAACATTTTAAGAATAAAGCATCACATATGAAATATCATCATACTTATATCTACTGAGTAAAAAACAAATAGTGCAGCGCTTCAAAAATTTCGTGTTTTCTGACTAAATAATAGTATTCACAAGGACACAAAACTTGGTTATCTTAAATTATACAAGTGAGTGATCTGAGTAAGTCATAACCTTTTTGCTAAACAATTATAATGAGTACTGAACAAAGTTACATCCATCCATTCCTGACTTTCCCCAACCATCAACTAAGCACGTACTGTACACCAGGGACATCATTAGACATAATGGGCAATAAGAAAAATCAGATGCTTCCTACCTTTGAGAGGTTCACTGTGTACTAGAGAGAAATACATAGCAAATATAGCAAGATATGTATACCAAGCATGTAGACAGTAAGGGTAATAAAGTATAGTAGACTATAACATAATCATGGGCAGGATCTTCAGGACTTGGCACAAAGGACTATTAATTGATCAGGGATGGAAAAAGAGATTGGGAAAGACTTCACAGAGTTGGTGACTTTGAGTTGAGTCTTAAAAGAACAGTAGGTGGACACCCGCAAACAAGGAAGGAAAGGGCATTTTTAGGCAGAGGAAGCTTTGGGCAGAAGGCATGGGACCTGAAAACAGATGCAATAGTCATTCCTTGAGATCACCCAAAACAAAAGGTTTGGAAGGCTGGTTACAGTTGTTAACTGTGTTTATAAATTCTGTCCTTCCCTACACAGGAGGAATTTCTAAGGGCATTTCTGCCCTTAGAAATCGTGTTTTATTCTTTGAAATCCTTTGTGCATACTCCCTTTGGAATAATAATTTGCTTTTAGCTTTTTTGAAATTATGACAATTCATAAACAGATTGAATGATCTCTTTCCTTTAACTCTCTTCCTTATCATTCTTGTTGCTTTGGTTCAATTCCTCCTTCTTTCCCTGCCTCTTTATGCCAATTACCTCCTTATAGTTGCTCCAGCTCTTTTCTTTCTTTTACGGTCTCCAAACTACAACAAGTTATTATCTGATCCTATCACTTTCTTGACTTAAAAAAATTATCTATGGGAAAATAAAAACCAAGCACAAAATGAACAACATTAAAAAAAATTTAAGATGACATACAAAGCCTGATTCAGTAGAGTATCAACCAGGGTTTCCTGCCCCCCCCTCCTCCATTCTGCCACCTCAGCCTCTCTATTTTGCTCCTATCTCACTCAAACAATGTACAGTTTATTTTTACCCCTTTGTTCAAGCTGTTCTCTTTGATAGTAATGCCGCATCTCCTCTGCCTGGAAAACTCCTATGTATCCTTCAAGACCCAGTCAAGTTCACTCATAAACTCCTCCTCCATTACACATTCATCACTTCTTCCTCAAGGCTCTCATAACACAGTTAATGGGTTATCCAAGGTTAATGGGTAGGAATTTTGATATACAAACTTAAATAAGCAAGAAATATCTCATTTGATTATTTTCTTTAAATCTACTTTTGTTAGTTAGGATTTAGCTTCAGTTCTATATAAGAGACCTCCAGAATAACAGTAACTTCAATAAAACAGATATTTATTTCCTGTTTACATAAATAGATGGATTTGGCTAGTAGAATGGTTCCACATTTCATTGAGTTCTAGTTGGCCTCCAACTTCATCTCATTCTGATGAGTGGCCTTATCTGAGTCTCAGACTGGAAGGAGTTAAAGGCATTCCCTGCCCTCCCTTTTAAGGTCATCTCTCTTAGATTACATATATCAGTATCCTTCATATTCTATAAGCAGAGAGTAGTCATGTGGCCACACCCGGGTTAAGAAAGGTTTGGAAACACAGTCTTTATTTGGAATAGCCATGTAAAGATATCAGGAATTCTGTTATTGTAGAAGAAAACAGATGCTAGGGGACACTACATTCTTCTGCTTCTGAGACCCATCCTTCCTAGCTGGAAAAAATTCAATCAGTCACTATTGGGCATCTCTTTCTCCCTCTATGGCTGCACAAAGATGATAGATATAGATATAGACACATAGTATTTGACATTAAACACTGCTCTAAGAATCTCACATGAATTACCTTATTTAACCCTCACAAAAACCCTCTGAAGTAAGAATTATTATTTCCCCATTTTATTTCTTTAAAATTTATTTTAGAGACAGAGAGTGTATGAGCAGGGGAGGGGCAAAGGGAGAGGTAGAGAGAGAAAATCTTTAGCAGGATCCACACCCAGCCCCAGCATGGAGCCCTACTCAGGGCTCAATCTCATGCCCGTGAGATCATGCCCTGAGCCAAAACCAAGAGTCGGATGCTTAATCAACTGAGCCCCCCAGGTGCCCTTTATTCCCCCATTTTAGAGATGAGGTGGAGGAAAGTAACATCTAGACAACAGGGAAGCCCATCCTGTCTTTGGTCATGTATCCACAGGATATGGGTGGGAGGCCTATGTCCCAGACATCAAGATCCCTTCAAGTCCAGC